>NC_086447.1:375678546-375863546 GCF_028390025.1 Pseudophryne corroboree | reverse complement strand
GCCTGCCTAGTGAAGTGGAATCTAGATGGGATTTTGTACCGGGGACACAATAAATTCATCAATTGTCTAAATCCCGATGCACTAATGGCGGAAAACGTGCGCACGTCCAACAGCGCACTGATTATACTGAGAACTGATTATACTGAGCACTGATGATACTACGGAGAACTGACACTGAGCAGCGAGAACAGCACTGGACTATTGTACTGTAGTATACTGGTCACCACAATGCTGCACTGTACTACTATATATACTGCTCACAACAATGCAGCACAGATATGGATACTTGCAGTGACACGGAGCTGCAAGATACAGCAATGGCCTACTGTACTGTACAACTATATACTGTTGGTCACCAAAATGCTGCACTGTACTACTATATATACTGCTCACAACAATGCAGCACAGATATGGATACTTGCAGCGACACGGAGCTGCAAGATACAGCAATGGCCTACTGTACTGTACAACTATATACTGTTGGTCACCAAAATGCTGCACTGTACTACTATATATACTGCTCACAACAATGCAGCACAGATATGGATACTTGCAGCGACACGGAGCTGCAAGATACAGCAATGGCCTGCTGTACTGTACAAATATATACTGTTGGTCACCAAAATGCTGCACTGTACTACTATATATATATATATATATATATATATATATATATATATACACACACACTGGTCACACAACAATGCAGTAGATATTGAGCACTGATCAGGATACTGTCTAGAACGGAGTATGACACGGAGCTGCAAGATACAGCAATGGCCTACTGTACTGTACTAATATAATATACTGGTGGTCCCCACAATGCAACACACTGAGCACAGATATTTGCAGCACACTGACCACAGATATGGAGCTTTTCAGGGAGAGAACGTAGCCACGTCCTCTCCGTTCAATCTCCAATGCACGAGTGAAAATGGCGGCGACGCACGGCTCTTTATATGGAATACGAATCTTGCGAGAATCCGACAGCGGGATGATGACGTTCGGCCTCGTTCGGGTTAACCGAGCAAGGCGGGTAGATCCAAGGCTGCCTCGGACCCGTGTAAAATACGTGAAGTTCGGGGGGGGTTCGGATCTTGACTAATATATATATATATATATATATATAAAAATCAGTGATAAAATTAATGCATAAACAGACACCTGTGACTCATTATTCCCCATTTCCTAAGCACTTCTCCAGATTAGCCTCATGCGTCTCTCAAAACATTAGCCTGATCTTTATCATGCAGATTGCTTAATGGCAGTGGGAGAAAGCCAATAAAGAGTTGTTGACAAAGACAAACACAGCAGTTTATGTTCTCCGAAAACAATAAAGTGTTGTTCAAAACAAAAAAACAAAAAAAACCAGCTGCATAGTGAAGTGTCCCTTGTCCAGACTGATTTGTGAGAGTGTAAAGGTCCATACACACCTGCCGATAAAATGAGCGACATCGCTCATTTTATCGGCAAGTGTGTATGCCGCCGCAGACCGATGCGTGGCCCCGTGGGTCGGCAACGATCGTCGCTGTCGGTAGGGCATGCATGCAGGATCTGGACTGTTGTCCACGACCTGCATGCACGGCTGGCGGAGGCGTGACGTCACCGAGCGATATGAGCGGTCATATCGCTCAGTGTGTACAGGCGGACGCTGACCGGCGGGCCCGGGAAAGGGAAACATTAGACTACGTCGCTCGCAGAGCGACATCGTCTAATATGTATGGACCTTAAGTTTTAGTGTTCCCGCTGGACTCCGTACTCTGCTCCTTTTTTTCATATACAAAGGTGTCCTGCCCAGTGGGATGTGGATGTGACTGATAAGACTCTGTTGGAGTGTCATGTCAATGCCGGTATAATTTTGGATGTTATTGTAATATTAGATTAGCATATCCTTTTCAGAAAAACATTGCAGTGCCTTTATATTGTTCATTAATGTCTTGCATACATACTGTATATAGCACATAAGGCCAGACTTGTCAAAGTTTGCAATAGGAATGTATACCAATGGAGTTTAGTAAACGTTTCATAACTGAAGTATACACTTATTACATAATTAGGCCTATATCAAAAATTTCGATAACTACATATCAGCATCAGCAACATGTCCAAAAATATGCCCTCCAAAACTAACACACCCTCCATTTAGAGATTCACCACAGTCTTTACTGCTGTCCCCTTCCCAAAACTAGCTCACAGCAGTGTTGCAATTGTTCCGGCTACAGTATGTGTTAAAAAAAAGTCGGCGCTACACAGCACATATGGCTATGCAATCAGAAAGATGGTGCTGCACAGCACATAGCAAAGGCAATACAGCAAAGGCAATCACTCTGGCTATGCACAGCTCTTTGTTCGCTTCCGTGCATGCACCATCTTTCCAAATACATAGCACCTCTTACCTTCAGGGGCCCTGTGTAAGGCATCTCCTCCTGCAGCTGCTCCTGACTCTGTCATATACTCTAGAGCACAGGTTCTCAAACTCGGTCCTCAGGACCCCACACAGTGCATGTTTTGCAGGTAACCCAACAGGTGCACAGGTGTATTAATTACTCACTGACACATTTTAAAAGGTCCACAGGTGGAGCTAATTATTTCACTTGTGACCTTTTAAAATGTGTTAGTGAGCAATTAATACACCTGTGCACCTGCTGGGTTACCTGCAAAACATGCACTGTGTGGGGTCCTGAGGACCGAGTTTGAGAACCTGTGCTCTAGAGTAACTAATAAGTAGGCAATTATTTACTTGATGGTAGTAGTGGTCACTGTACTTTTTTTTTTTTTGAAGAATTCAATTATTATTATTATTTTACATATTTATCAATAGAAGTCCTATTTCTGTCTAAAGAAGAGTATGGCTAATTAATGTAATTATGCCATTAAAATGACCCCATGTTTCCGCTGTCACTCACGACTAGACTTCAATAATGTTGCGGTTATCCACTACACTGTGATAAAAAAATTTTTAATAATTCTTTATTTTTGCATGGTCAAACATAATGGTAAAACAGTACAATGAGAGAGAGGGCCGACAGTCCGAAAACCATCGTCCAACAGGGACCACAATTTCAAAATGTAAAATGAGAACATACAATGAGGAAACATTGGCAATAAAATATCAAATATAGGGGGGAGGAGGGAAAGGGAGGAAGAAGGGGGGACGGGGGAAAGGGGGAAGACCACAACGTAGTCCCATATCCGTAGATACTGTAAGAGCTGCCAAACTAGGAAAGAAAGGAAGAAAGGGAGAAAGAACAAAGAAGAGGTAATAGCTGTCACCCATGGGCCAACGGATGGAGCTAAGGACTGGAGGGGGAAGGCGGTGATCTACGCTCTGCAAGGAGCCAGGGAGTCCAGACCTGCTCAAAAGCGTGATCCCGATCATGTAGATAATACGTAATACGCTCCATAGATGCAATGTGCCAAATTTTGGCTTTAAGAGAGGAGAGCGAGGGGGGAGAAGGGTTTTTCCAGTTGAGAGCAATCAGCGATTTTGCTGCGGTTAGAATATGTGTAGCCAATTTTTTGGAGAATTTATCAAGGATTGGGGGAGGATAACATAGCAGAAAGGTCCAGGGATCTTTCGACATAGGAGATTCCAGAAGGGAATTCAGGAGGGAGTGGACTAGGTTCCAGAAGGGAACAATGACCGGGCAGGTCCACCATATATGGAGCATAGTGCCTCTACACCCACAATTCCTCCAACAATTTGGGGAGGAAGAAGGGAAGAGTTTACTGAGTCGATCAGGAGTATAGTACCAATGATAGTAAACCTTGTATGCCGTCTCTTTGAAAGCAGTTGCAATAGAGCTCCTAGCTATCCCCAGTCTCATGTCCTCCCAGTCCTCATTATCCGGGGGCGGTCCAAGATCACGTTCCCAAGCGAGTTCGTGGGATCTGGTAGAGGGAAGGGTAGAGTCTAGCAGGAGAGAATAAAGTTGGGATATCAAGCCTTTGGAGAGGTGGGAGTTTTTACATATATTTTCAAAGGAGGTGAGGTCGCGGAGTAAAGCGGAGGAGGGGAGGGAACTTAAAAAGTTGCAGATTTGTAGGAATTGGAAGGGATTAAGTGTATGCGAAGGGACCCTCTGTTGAAGATCAGGTAGGGACAACCATTGGCCCCGATCAGCAAAATCAACTGGGAATTTGAAGCCCAACTGCGACCATGTACGGAACCTCGTAATCGAAAGTCCAGGAGGAAACAGAGGGTTCTGCCAAATAGGGGTCAAGGGTGAGGGAGTGGAGGTGAGGTTTAACTTCACAGAGTGAGAGTCCCAAATTTTAAGATTAAATTTAATAGTGGGGAGTAGTTTGGACGTCGGGGGGCGAGAAGTGGAGGATAAACCCCATAAAGGGGTCAGGTCAGGAAGGTTAACATAGGCTGACTCAATATCCAACCAGGAGACAGAGCCAGGGGGAGCGTAAGAGATGACAATATGAGAGAGGTGAGAGGCCAGATAGTAGAGTTTAATATCAGGGAGACCTCTACCGCCTGCGGCGGTCGGCCTTTTCAGGGTGTTGGCGGCAATACGGGGGGGCCTGTGGTTCCAAATAAATCGGGCAAGGGCTTTCTGAATGTTACGAAGGAAGGAGGCAGGGACAGCCACAGGGAGAGTCTGAAAAAGATAGAGCCATTTGGGAATGATATTTATTTTAACCGCTATGATCCTACCCAGCCACGAAATAAACAGACCATTCCAGGACGTCAAGTCAGTCTGGGTTTTAGTGAGAAGGGGTGAAAAGTTTTCGGAAAAAAGAGTCGTAGCGAGAGGTCAAATAAATCCCCAGGTATTTGATCTTTGTGGGCTGCCATCTAAAGTTGAAGTTGGCGCGAAGGGAGTTAGCCTTCTTGGAAGGGACATGAAGTAGCATAGCCTCCGATTTGGAGTAGTTGATCTTATAGCCCGAGATAAGACTATAAGAGTAGAGGTCCGAGAATAAATTTGGGAGTGAGATATGTGACTGAGTCAGGGAAAGTAGGATGTCATCCGCAAAGAGGGAAATTTTGGGGTTGAGATGGCCCACGTGTATGCCATGAATACCCTGATGGAATCGAATTTGAGAGGCAAGTGGCTCGATAATGAGGGCAAATATTAATGGGGACAGAGGGCATCCCTGACGGGTGCCATTAGAGATGCGGACTGGGGCAGATGGGACGCCATTGATCAAGACCGTGGCAGTAGGGGTGGAGTATAGTGCCAGGACACCAGTGAGGAAAACACCAGACAGACCATAGGCCTCCAGGGCGGCTCTCAGGAAACCCCAGGAGATCCGGTCAAAGGCTTTTTTAGCATCCAAGGAGTAAATGATAGTAGGGGATCTCCTGGAGTTCGAGATATGGATAAGATCGATAGCACGTCTGGTATTATCCCTCGCCTGGCGGCCGGGAATAAACCCTACTTGGTCATAGTGAACGAGGGAAGGGAGATAAGGGTTTAAGCGGTTAGCCAATATTTTGGCAAATATTTTTAAATCTAGGTTCAGGAGGGAGATAGGGTGGTAACTAGCACAGTTAAGGGCATCCTTGCCTTCTTTAGGGATCACCACAATCCTAGCCTCTAACATCTCAGGAGGAAAAGAGTCGCCATGGACAATCTTGTTAAACAGGGAGTGAAGGTGGGGAGAGAGAAGGTCGGAGAATTTTTTATAGTACAATGCCGTAAACCCATCAGGGCCAGGGGATTTGCCAGTTTTCTGCGTGAGTATAGTCTGAGCAATTTCTTCCACAGAGATCTCACTGTTGAGATGGTCCATGGCGTCCTGAGGGAGTTTGGGCAGGTTAGAAGTAGAGAGAAAGTGAGAGATCAGATCCAAGTGGGGCGGAGAAGATGAAGCAGTCAAAGGGGATGGCAGATTGTACAAGCCATCGTAGTAGGATTGGAAAGCGGCCCTGATGGCAACCGGATCATGGACTAAGAGGTAGCGGGGGTCTCTAATAGAGATTACATTTGTCTTGGCCCTAGCGGACCGAAGACGTGCCGCCAGGAGTTTGTCTGCTTTATCTCCCTTTTCATAGAAAGACTGACGAAGCCATTTAAAGTGTTTGGCCACTCGACTAGAGAGAAGATTAAGTTCCGCTTTAATTTTACGGAGTTCAGACAAAACAGCCTGGTCGGGAGATGCCTTATGCTGAGTTTCAAGGGTGTGAAGTTTAACAGAAAGTTCGTTAAACTGGGTGAGGGACTGTTTCTTGGCCCTAGAGGCTAGACTGATAATATGACCCCGAAGAACTGCCTTATGTGCCAACCAGAGAGTGGATCTAGAGATATCTGGGGAATCATTCAGGGCAAAGTAGTCGGAGAGCTTGTCCCGAAGCTGGGACCGAAACTCCGGGTTATGAAGAAGAGAGTCGTTAAGACACCATGTCATGGGGTGGGGGGCGAGATAGTAAGCCAGAGAGATCACAAAAAAGGAAAAGAAGAAGAGAGAAGGAAAACATAGGAGAGGCAGAATGTCACATTGCAATAACGGTTAATAACATAACAACTAAAAATCGACCAAGGGTTCGAAAAATCAAGGCAAGGTAACTCTAAGGTGAAACAGCTCGCTAATTAGGGAGTACGACCGGAAGAGGTCAACAAATACTCAAATACAAGGTATCAAATCAGGAAACTTGAAGTGAACTCAGGGAACTAGAGGCGGAGCTGGAGAGGTCGTAGAGGCTGGAACCGTGAACCACTCCGATCGGGGAAGCAGTTTCCGCTGTGGACGCGGAGGCAGGGGTGTAATAGACAAGTCCTGATCATCGGAGGAGATACCCAGCTTAGACAGTAACGATTGGGCGTCAGACGGGTTCCTAGCCGTGAGTAGCTTTCCTTGATGCCACACCAAGATGCGGAAGGGGAAACCCCAACGGTACTTGATGTTATGTTGGGAGAGCAGAGAGGTGATGGGTTTAAAGTCTCTACGTTAGGCCAGGGTGAGTGGGGAAAGATCTTGGAAGACCTGTAGGGAGACCTCTTGAAAGGTTACAGATCCCAATTGGCGAACTTTCCTCATGATGGCCTCTTTCGCAGTGAAATAATGCATTCTAAGAATGACGTCCCGAGGTTGGGAGGTATCTTGGGAGAGGGGACGGAGGGCTCGATGAGCACGGTCCAGAAGGAGATGATCTTCAGGGGTGTCAGGCGACAGTTGGGTAAATAAGGCGCTTGAGATAGAGATCAAGGTGAGCCGTTTCAATCTCTTCAGGGATACCCCAAATTCTCAAATTATTTCTCCTCGCCCTATTGTCCTGGTCTTCATGCTCCTCCCTCAGTTGGGCAACATCTTGGCGGATCTGATGGAGGTCGGTCTCAACCGATTGTTGGAACGTCACCACCTCTTCCACTCATCGTTCAAGGTGATCTGTTCTGGAGCCAATTTCCGCGATATCGGACTTCAGGGAGTGGAGAGCTTGGACTGAGGTCTTAACATACCTAACCTCCTTAAGTAGGGAGAGAAAGTCTCGGCGGGTAAGGGGTGTGAGATCATCATCTTCAGGGTCGGAGTCGGAAAGATCGTGAGTGTGTCCGAAAACTTCGGGCCTTCTCTTGGCCGGGGTGTTTTTTTTAGTAAGGAAAGGTGTGAGGTCCGACCCCTGCGACTTTTTGCCACCTTTAGGCATCCTGGATAGGCGGAAACAGGGGCGATCGACAAGATAGAGATTGGGGAGAGCGCTCCAGCGGTTTAGCTCAGGTCCAGGGGGGTAAGGCGGCAGGGTTAGCGAGGAGTCATAAGGGGTCAGGAAAGAGGCGTGGGCAGAGCTGGGCCAGGGAGTTTTGTCAAGGCCCGGTGCAATGCAGCCTATCTACCACAAGGGGGAGCCAAACAAACAGGGGCAGTGAAGTGCCCCCTATCAACCATCCCCCTACAGGGTCAGTGTAAAGAAAATGCCCCAAGGTGAGGGACGGTCACGGACCAGCCAGTGACCGGGACCCCTCCAGGATCCAACAATAATGGGTGTGCAGGGGAGTAGTGGCCGTAGGTGTTCAGGCCACAGCGGCAGGGGTGCTTCCCACGGGAGGAGCCTGTTGGGAGGGTGAGGGGGGTAATAACAAAGGCCTCCGGGTGCCCAGCCAGCAATTCAACAGAGGCTGGGGGCTTATAGTCGAGACAATGCCAGAACTGTTGGGAGGATGAGGGGGGCAATAACAAAGGCCTCCGGGTGCCCAGCCAGCAATTCAACACAGGCTGGGGGCTTATAGTAGAGATGCTGTCAGCACGGGGGCTCCAGGCACCAGGGGGGGCCGCAGGGCACAGACCGCCGTGATATCGGGTGTGCAGCGGGAGAAAAGAGCCGTGAGTCAGCCACGCAGGGAAGCGGAGGCAGAGGGGCGGGAGCGCAAAGGCCGCACAACGCTCCCGGAGCTCACCTCAGGGCCGCAGTGCGGCGGCAGAACCCGGTCTCCGGAGGCGCGTCCGGCAGTCCAAGCACAGCAGGAAGGCTTCCCCGGGCGGCAGGCACAGACGAGCAGGGACCACGGCAGCTCGAAGACCGTCCGATGCAGCAGGTAGGAATAGCTGCGCAGGCGTCCTCGCGTCCCCAGCCACCTCGGATCCCGGAGACAAATAGAGGCCCCGGCTTCGGGCCGACCCGCAGGCCACAACCCGCACAGACGCAGGAGGCGTCTTCCGGCTCTGCGGACCTCACGGGCCGGTACAGGGGGGCCCCAGTAGGTAGGATGGGGGCCCTTGGAGCAAGAGGGAACCGCAGAAGGGGCCAATATCACGGCCAAGACAGGAGCAGCAGCGCAGCACGTCTGCTCGTCTCCGCAGCCAGGCCACGCCCCGCCTACACTGTGATAATTTAATCCACCCTGCCATAGAAGTATTCTTGAACTATCTCATGACCTGAATTACTAAACTACTTTAAACCTTAATGAAATTAAGTATTGCATAGACTTAATCACCCTAAGGTTCAAATTGTAGAGTAGATAGAATGCATGTCAAATATACATTTGCCATGTATGAAGGAGTCATAGTCTGACAAGAGTTGAAGGTTTGACAGTACCTAATTCCCAGCAATGCACCTTGTGAAAAACAGAGTTCCAAAATGAATATTTGTTTTCTATCCAATCATATCATATCAAACAGAAAAATAGAGAAAATGCAGGTGCACACTCTAAGTATTACACACTGCTAATCAGAACAATTATAATAAACTCTGACATTTAACAGGGTACAATTGAGGTGCTTAGCATTATTTTGGCCAAAAATATGGGCCCACCTACCTTGACCAGGTGACTTCATCAGGCAGGGCCCCTACAATTCCTAAGGTTCAAGGCCAGAGTACGGGAACCACTGAGCCAGCACAACCCAACCACCCCGAGGTATCACACTAGTGAGAAGCAGCAGTTAAGGTGTTAAAAGTTGTTATATTAGTAATATCCCTTTCAGATTAGCTGAGCCGGGTCGCAAACCGGGATTTTGTACATGGGTGCTTACCGAGTGTGACCCGGCTTGAGACCCCTTTCAGACTTGCGGCCCAACCCGGTAATTAAAATCCTGTTTTCTCTTACGTCCTAGAAGATACTGGGGTTCTATTTAGTACCTTGGGGAAGTACCAAAGCTAGCAAACCGAGTGGGAGAGAGCGGAGGTTCCTGCAGAACTGACTGACCAAACTGAAGGTCCTCAGAGGTCAAAGTATCGAAGTTGTAGAACTCAGCAAACGTGTTTGAACCTGATCAAGTAGCTGCTCGGCAGAGCTGTAAAGCTGAGACACCGCGGGCAGTTGCCCAAGAAGAACCCACCGACCTAGTAGAGTGGGCCTGTACAGATTTTGGAACCGGCAAGCCTGCCGTGGAATAATCATGCTGGATAGCAAGCCTGATCCAGCGTGAAATTGACTGCTTAGAAGCAGGACACCCAATCGTATTGGGATCATACAGAACAAAAAGTGCGTCACGTTTTTCTGTGATGAGCAGTTCTCTTTACATACACCTTCAAAGCCCTCACCACATCTAAAGACTTTGAAGTAGCAGAGGTGTCGGTAACCACCGGAACCACAATCGGTTGGTTGATGTGAAATGACGACACCATTTTAGGAAGGCATTGCTGACGAGTTCTGAGTTCAGCTCTAGCCTCATGGAAAATTAAATAGTTGGTCTTGTGAGACAACGCCCCCAGCTCCGACACACGCCTCACCGAAGCTAATGCCAACAGTGTGAAAGCCTTTCACGTAAGATATTTCATGTCTACCTTCGGTCATGGTTCAAACCAGTCCGATTGGAGGAACTGCAGCACCAAATTGAGATCCCAAGGTGATCACAAAGGGAGGTTGGATGTGCAGAACACCTTTCAAGAATGTCTGGACCTCAGGGAGCGGTCAATTGTTTCTGAAAGAAAATGGATAAGGGCAAAATCTGGACTTTTACGGAGCCCAGCCGGAGGCCCACATCCACACCTTCCTGCAGAAAAGCAGGAAACGTCCCAGATGAAATTCCACCGCAGAATCATTTCTGCTCTCATCAAGAGACATATTTCTTCCAAATACGGTGGTAATGTTTAGACATTACCCCCTTCCTGGCTTGGATCATAGTCGGAATAACCTTGTCAGGGATCACTCTCCTGGCTAGAATCAGCCATTCAACTTCCATGCCGTCAAACATAGCCGCGGTAAGTCTTGATAGACGAACAGACCCTGTTGCAGAAGATCCACGCAAAGAGGTAGAGGACACGGATCTTCGAGAAGCATCTCCAGAAGGTCCGCGTACCAGTCCCTTCTTGGCCAATCCAGAGCAATTGCTTGAACGTTTTCCCTTTCTATTCTTTTGGGAATTCTTGGGATCAGAGGAAGTGGAGAAAACATGTACACCATCTGATAGACCCATGGAGTCGTCACAGCGTCTACCGCCACTGCCTGTGGGTCTCTCGACCTGGAACAATACCGCTTGAGCGTCTTGTGGAGACGAGAGGCCATCATGTCGATTTGTGGCTATCCCCATCGACGTGTCATGCACCTGAACACTTCCGGGTGAAGGCCCCACTCCCCTGGGTGCAGGTAGTGTCTGCTTCCCAGTGTCGACTCCTGGAATGAAGACAGCCGACAACGCCACAGCGTGTTTTTCTGCCCAGAGGAAAAAACTCTTGACACCTCTGATATTGCTGCTCTGCTTTTCGTTCCGCCCTGTCAGTTTATGTACGTTACTGCTGTCACATTGTCCGACTGGACCTGAATGATCCGATCTTGAAGAAATATGAGGCCTGCAGAAGGGCGTTGTATATGGCCCCGAGTTCCAGAAAGTTGATTGGAAGGAGGACTTCCTGACTTGACCATCTTCCTTGAAACTGCACCCCCTTGGGTGACTGCTCCCCAACCTCTGAGGCTTGCGCCTGTGGTTAACAAAATCCAATTCTGAATACTGAACCTCTAAACCTCGACGAGGTGAGAAATCTGTAGCCACCACAGAAGGGAGATCCTGGCCTTTGGCGACAGACGGATCCTCTTGTGCATGTGAAGATGCTGTCCAGACCATTTGTCCAACAGACAGAGCTGGAAGGGTTTTGCGTGAAACCTTCCGTATTGAAGCGCCTCGTATGAGGCCACCATTTTCCCCAGAAGGCAAATGCATAGATGCACCGATATCCGGGTGGGCTTCAGGACATCCCAAAACATTCACTGGATTACCAATGCCTTTTCTAACGGAAAGAACACCTTCTGCGACTCCGTGTCCAGTATCATTCCCAGGAATGGAAGCCTCCGTGTCGGCTCTAGGTGAGATTTTGAAAGGTCCAGAATCCACCCGTGATCCTGGAGAAGTCTGGTTGAAAGACCAATGCTGTCCAGTAACCTCTCCCTAAATGGCGCCTTTATCAGAAGATCGTCCAGGTACGGAATTATGTTCACTCCCTGTTTGCGGAGTAAAAACATCATCTCTGCCATCACCTTGGTAAATACTCTTGGTGCCGTGGAGAGACCAAATGGCAGGGCCTGGAACGGTTAGTGACAGTCCTGCAGTGCAAACCATAGATAAGCCTGATGAGGTGGCCATATCGGAATGTGAAGGTACGCATCCTTGATATCCAGAGACACTAGGAATTCCCCCTCCTCCAGACCTGAGATCACTGCCCTCAGAGACTCCATCCTGAATTTGAACACTTCTAAGTATGGGTTCAACGACTTGAGGTTCAGAATCGGCCTTACCGAACAGTCTGGTTTCGGTACTACAAACAAGTTGGAATAGTACCCCTTGTTTTGCTGATGAGGTGGAACTGGGACAATGACCTGAGTCAGTACCAGTTTTTGAATGGTGTCCTGTAAAGTTATACTTGCATCTTGTGAAACTGGTAAGCCTGATTTGAAGAATCTGTGCGGTGGGAGTTCTTGGCACTCCAGCCTGTAGCCCTGGGAAATAAGATCTATGACCCAGGGATCCTGGCACAACTTGTCCAGATGTGACTGAAGAATTTTAGCCGTGCTCCCACCTGCCAGTCTTCCAGGCATCGCGGTCCACTGTAATGCTGAAGGCTTTGAGGAAGCAGAGCCTGAGCTCTGTTCCTGAGAACCGGCAGTTGCTGGTTTGCCTCTTGCACCTCTGGTGGCTGTAGAAGCACCTCTGGATTTGCCCTTAAACTTGGCCATCCGAAAGGACTGTAAATTTGAAGCTGAGTATGCCTTCCTGGCTGGGGGAGCTGTGGAAGGAAGATATGTAGACTTACCCGCAGTAGCTTTGGAGATCCATTTGTCTAGTTTGGCTCCAAATAAGGCCTCTCCTGTGAATGATAGATCTTCCACGCCTTTCCTGGAGTCCGCATCAGCAGTCCACTGGCGTAGCCACAAGCCCCTTTGTGCTGACACTGCCATAAGCAAGCCTATCTCTTTTACGGCTTCCACCATGAAGTTCGCAGAGTCCTGTATACATTGCAGGAGTAAAACAATCTCCCCCCTAGGTAAGGAATCTAACCCCTCAATTAGGTTACCTGACCATTTAGCAATGGCTTTTGTAATCCACGCACATGCAATAGTGGGTCTCTGGGCCACCCCAGCAACTGTGTACAAGGATTTGAGTGTAGTCTCAATTTTACGGTCAGCCGTGACTTTTAGGGAGGCTACACCAGGGATAGGCAATACTATTTTCCGTGACAGCCTGGACACTGATGCATCCACTATCGGTGGATGTTCCCATTTTTTCTTATCCTCAGTAGGAAAAGGAAAAGATGAGAGTAACCTTTTGGGGATTTGAAATTAATTCAGGATTAACCAGAGCCGGCCCTAACCAATATGATGCCCTAAGCAAGATTTTGTCTGGTGCCCCCTAGCACCACCGCTAGTTACGCCTCTGACCCTGCACCCCTTTCTCAGCACCATCACTCCTCCCCCATAGCAGTCCTCATTTTGGTGCTCCTACCCCCTATATTTTAAATGGGAACAGTGTGCAAATTCGGCGCATAGCCCAAAAAGGTGTGTGTTTTTGCTGGCCAGGGGCATGGCAATACAATAGTACCCCCAATTCAAATTACAGCACACAGTACTGCAACTTTAGTCACAATTTATCATGTGATAGTGTCCCTAATTTATGTTACATCACACAGTAGTATCAATTTATCTTATATACGTTACTCCTCACAGTAGTGCCCCTTATTCACATAACATCACACTGAATTGCTCCTTATTCACATTAGACCTCACCATATTGCCCTTTATTGACATTAGACCACACAGTATTGCCCTTTCTATGCGCTACATCACACAGTATAGCACCTTATACACATAATGAAACACATTAGTAATGCATTTATACACATAACACCAAACACTAATGCCCCTTACACATGACACACATTATAAATGTCCTTATAAACATAATGCGCCTTACACAGAATGCCAACCTTTTGTAATGCCTTTATACACATAATGTCTCTTACACATATGCGGCAAATTATTAATGACCTTATACACATAATGACACACATAATGTCCCTTACACATTTGCCGCACATTATTGATGCATTTATACACATGACACACATAATGCCCCTTACACAGATGCCGAACACTATTGCACAACCAACCCGCTCACACACACAGAGCACTCACACAGCCACTAACACTGTGATCTCTGCCTCTGCTTGGATACAGATGTGTCCTCATACATCTTACCTCAATACACCATGCAGCAGGATATGCCTGGCGTGAGTCAGCTGGCAGCTCTGCTAACATCGGGTGCCTATTTTTGATGGAAATGCATCTTATTTGCATTGCTATGTGGCTAGGATGCACATGCAGCTTCTGCTGATTAAAGTGATATGCGGCATGCCTATATACTGTGTGACTGTGGTTGTATCTGCATATACGAAATGCTACACGCAGAATATAGGCATGCTGCATATCATTTTAATCAGCAGAAGCTGCCTGTGCCCCTAGGCATACCAAATGCCCTAGGCAATTGCCTAGTTTGCCTATGCCTAGGGCCGGCTCTGGGATTAACCCGTGGGTATTCAATTCCTTTGACACAGGAAAAGTGACGGAGGACTTCTTTTTTACACTAAAATAAGATTCCTCACACTCCTCTGTCATCTTATCAGGAATTTGCAGAACGTCTCTGATAGTTTCTAGTAAGAGCTACTATTCACAGTGACAAAGCAGCATCCCCTCCCCCCTTCTGTATCCACCTCCCCCTCCTCCATGTCTGACCCTTCAGCGTCAGAGTCAGACTGCAGGACATGGGCCAGAGTTCGCAATTGTGGACAAATGGTAGGGGACTGAGACGCTGGTTTGGGGACGTGAGTCTCTGTTCATAAAGTATTGCGTCTCTTTCTCATTGCGGGACAATTTATTAGAAATAGTGGAAATCATTCCTTTAATGTTATCCAGCCATGCTGGTTCAGCCCTGCTAATCTGGGAAGGTTTACTGCACATGGTAGTGAGCTCCCTACATGAAACACACTCTTTGCCTGACATTTGTAAATGTGACAGTACACACACACACACACACACACACACACACACACACACACGAAAGGTTAAAAGCACAATTAACCCACAAAGAGCCCTTCTAGGGAGACACAGAGGTATAGAAGAGCGAGCACCCAGCGTCCTTTTCACTAATGCCAAGCTTAGCCGGGTCGCAGACTAAGTACCCAGATTAGGGATTTAGTACACTAGTAATCGCTCCCCCCCTGCTGAGACCCCTGATACCGCTGAGTTAAACTGGAGTCACTCCAGAGGAGGTGCACGTCCCTGTCAGTCAGTGTCTGTGTCCACCGCAGAGGGAAAATGACGCTGGTGAGCTACTGGATCCTCTCATAGTGAAGCCCCACCCCTTCAATGGCGCGCGGTCTTCCCTCTTTTTTATACTGGCTGAGGTAATCTAGTGCTTAAATTGGAGTGAGATCCGTTTTAAGGCTGTTTTTGCCAGTGTGGGTACTGTGTACAGTGTACTGAGACGCAGTTGTACTGAGTCTGGAGACGCATTCCGCCCCGGTTAGAAGCAGTGCGTCTCCATACCCTCATGCCGCCATAATGGCCAGCGACCTGCTAAATGGGACGCCGGCTTAGTACTCACCACTATTCATTCTTCTGGCTCTGTTAGGGGTGGCGGCGTGTTGCGGGAATGTACGCTCGCCGTGGTGGGGCTTGTGAATAGTTCCCTCAGGAGCTAGTGTCCGGTCAGCGGGGAACGGGACATTTAACCCTTCAAGAGGTTGGGCCGTTCCCCCCCCCCTGTCACGATCCGGGTATCTGGACGCCATTTCTTACCCATCAGATGCCTCCTAAGGCTGGCTCAGCGCTCCAGGACTGGATCCCATCTGTTATCCTGATGTGTACATTCCTGTATCCTCTCCTGTCACTCTGGGACGCTGTCACAGTAAACGCCATATTACACCTGGCATGGCGTCTCCCGCGGCCTCCGCCGCCGTCCCTGCTCTTCTGCATGCAGAGTGTCTGAGTGGCGATTACGTCAGCCGCGGCCTCCGCTGTGTCCGCGTGGTTGGATGTGCATCTGTCAGCCTGGCGCCTCCTGTCTCCGGTGGCCGGCGCCGCCATTACTGTTTTCGTTACCACATGGATTGCAAGCCGGGCTTCCCTCCGGGTGTCTGCATGGGCGCAGCCATCTTGGATTCTGTCAGCTGATCATTTCCACCAATCTGTTCTCAGTATTGATAATCTGCATAATTGCCTAGCCAATCCCTTCCTTGCTGCAGGTATAAATACACTGTGCCTGAGCAAGGAAGGCGTCAGTGCTTTGGTTGTCAAACCTAGTTCCGGTTTGTCTCTCTCCTGTGATTGTCTTCCAGGTTCCAGCTCCTGTCTCAAGACTTCCACCATAGAGACCCGCACCAGCATTCCACCTGCGGTGTAGCCTGACTCTCCAATCCATTGTGGATTCATCTGTTTCCAGCTACAACATTACCTGCTTCCAGCTCAGCTTCCAGCAGAGTACAGCTTCCCTTAAAGGGCCGGTGTCCTTTCTACACTTTACCACTCTCCACCGGTATTATTATTTCTCCGCTCTCAAGTTCTACATTTCAGTTCATATTTCATCGCTCCCAAGTTCATTTATTATTTAACTGGTTCCAGCCAGTATCCACTCCGTGCTAACAACAGTCTGGTTCCAGCCAGTATCCACAGCAGCTGTTTTATCTTCAGCAACCCAGCTTTTCCTGGAACACCAGCTGGCACAATCCTGGGTTATCTCCATTGCTACAGTCGGGCCTGGTAAGGACTTTCCATCTAGAAGATCATAAGAACTATCTCACACTACCAGTGCCCTGTGGCTCCTGCCATCCTGTAGTACCCAGGAACTGTATTTATTCTTTGCTGACTTTTATGTTTTCTTTTACTGCTGCTGTGTTGCGGAGTTGTCATAATAAACATCACTGACTTTTATCCAAGTTGTCGTGGTCACGCCTTCGGGCAGTTATTATTTATGTTACTTACATGTCCAGGGGTCTGATACAACCTCCCAGGTTCCGGTACATCTCAGCCCCTACAACTGAGGCTGCCTCCCGTCAGCTCAGGCCCTCAGTTGTGACAGTAAGCACTGACCTAATGAATCCAGCCGGAGACCAGGATCAAGCGGCCAGGCCGATGCAAGAACTGGCAGCCCGACTAGAACATCAGGAGGCTGCACAGGGCCACATCATCCGCTGTCTCCAGGATCTCTCTACTCGGCTGGATGGGATTCAGACAACTCTCCGTGGATCAGGCGCGTCTGGTGCGTCAACCACAGTGACTCCAGCTATAACCCCACCCACCTTACCCATTTCTGCTCCACGTCTTCATCTTCCAACGCCAGCAAAATTTGACGGATCTCCAAGATTCTGCAGGGGATTTCTCAACCAGTGTGAGATTCAGTTTGAGCTACAACCTGGCAATTTTCCCAGTGACCGTACAAAAATTGCCTACATTATTTCTCTTCTCAGTGGCTCAGCCCTTGATTGGGCATCACCGTTATGGGAGAGGTCCGACACCCTGCTATCTTCCTACACTGCCTTCGTGTCAACATTCAGGCGCATCTTCGACGAGCCAGGCCGGGTAACCTCAGCTTCATCCGAGATTCTCCGTTTACGCCAGGGGTCACGTACTGTAGGACAATATCTGATACAGTTCCAGATCCTGGCGTCCGAACTGGCATGGAACGACGAGGCCCTGTATGCTGCATTCTGGCATGGCTTATCTGAGCGTATTAAAGATGAGTTAGCTACCAGAGACTTACCTTCTAAGTTAGATGAGCTAATCTCACTCTGCACGAAAGTTGATTTACGTTTCAGAGAGAGAGCAACTGAGCGTGGAAGATCATCTGCTCCAAAATCTTCTGCTCCTCCTCCTCGTCAACTGTCACCATCTAAAGATGAGCCCATGCAACTTGGCCGTTCCCGTTTAACTCCTGCTGAGCGCCGAAGACGTCTCTCCGAGTTTCTCTGTCTCTATTGTGCAGCTCCGTCTCACACCATTAATGCCTGTCCCAAACGTCCGGGAAACTCCAAATCCTAGCTCGCCAAGGAGAGGGCCGGCTAGGAGTAATGATCTCCTCTCCATCTTCTCAAGATTGTAATCTCCCAGTCTCGCTTCAAGTTGCTCAACGTTATCGGAACGTCATTGCCCTCCTTGATTCCGGAGCAGCTGGGAACTTTATTACCGAAGCCTATGTTAAACGGTGGTCCCTACCCACCGAGAGACTTCCTTCGTCCATTTCTTTAACTGCCGTGGATGGCAGCAAAATTTTTGATGCAGTTATTTCTTTAAGGACTCTACCAGTTCGTCTGAGAGTGGGAGTTCTTCATTCCGAACTTATTTCTTTTTTAGTGATTCCAAGAGCCACACATCCTGTGGTCCTGGGCCTTCCATGGCTCCGTCTTCACAATCCTACAATTGATTGGATGACTACGCAAATCCTGGCATGGGGTTCCTCCTGTGCTGAGACATGTTTGTTTAAAGTATTGCCTGTCTGTTCTTCCTCCCCCAGGTCGTCTGATGTTCCACCTCCTCCATATCAAGATTTCACGGATGTGTTCAGTAAAAGCTTCTGCTGATATCCTTCCTCCTCATAGAGAATGGGACTGTCCGATTGATCTCGTTCCAGGGAAGGTTCCACCTCGAGGCCGAACTTATCCGTTGTCTCTGCCTGAGACGCATTCTATGGAGGAATATATTAAAGAGAACCTAGCAAAGGGGTTCATTCGACCTTCTTCTTCTCCAGCCGGCGCAGGCTTCTTTTTTGTAAAAAAGAAAGATGGTGGTCTGCGGCCGTGCATCGACTACAGAGGTTTGAACGACATTACCATCAAGAACCGTTATCCTTTACCCCTGATTACTGAGCTCTTTGACAGAGTTAGCGGAGCTACCATCTTTACAAAGCTGGACTTGCGAGGTGCATACAATCTCATCCGGATCCGTGAGGGTGACGAGTGGAAGACCGCATTTAACACCCGTGACGGACATTATGAGTACCTCGTCATGCCCTTCGGATTGAGCAATGCTCCAGCTGTCTTCCAGCATTTCGTCAATGAGATCTTCAGAGACATTCTATACCGTCATGTCGTGGTCTATCTAGACGATATCCTCATTTTTGCCAACGATTTAGAGGAACATCGTTTTTGGGTTAAAGAGGTTCTGTCCCGTCTCCGTGTCAATCATCTCTATTGCAAATTAGAAAAATGCGTCTTTGAAGTCAAGTCCATTCCGTTTCTAGGGTACATTGTGTCCGGTTCCGGACTAGAGATGGATCCTGAGAAACTACAAGCAATTCAGAATTGGCCGGTACCCTTAACCCTCAAAGGGGTCCAGAGGTTCTTAGGGTTCGCCAATTATTACCGAAAGTTTATACGAGACTTTTCCACCATTGTGGCGCCTATTACTGCTTTCACCAAGAAGGGTGCTAACCCGTCCAAGTGGTCTGAAGAAGCCATGCAAGCTTTTCATCTTTTAAAACAGAGGTTCATCTCTGCGCCTGTCCTGAAACAGCCTGACATCGACTCTCCTTTCATCCTAGAGGTGGATGCCTCCTCCGTTGGAGTAGGAGCGGTGTTATCTCAGAGGGCTAAAGATGGCCATTTACATCCTTGCAGTTTCTTCTCACGGAAGTTCTCCCCAGCGGAGCGCAACTATGCCATTGGCGACCAGGAGTTGCTAGCCATCAAGCTCGCTCTAGAGGAGTGGAGATATCTGTTGGAGGGAGCTTCTCATTCAATCACCATCCTTACAGACCACAAGAACCTTCTATATTTGAAAGGCGCACAATGTCTCAACCCTCGTCAGGCCAGATGGGCACTTTTCTTTTCCAGGTTCGACTTTAAACTCCAGTTCTGTCCGGGCTCTCAGAATCGCAAGGCCGATGCCCTTTCCCGCTCATGGGAGCAAGAAAATGAGTCAGAGTCTTCAGACAAGCATCCTATTATAAGTCCGTTGGCATTCTCCACGGTAGGGATGGACTCTACGCCCCCATCAGGGAAAAGTTTTGTGAAGCCGATGCTAAGGAAGAAGCTCATGCATTGGGCCCATGCTTCCCGTTTTGCCGGACATACAGGTATCCAAAAAACCCTGGAGTTTATCTCTAGGTCCTATTGGTGGCCAACTCTGAAAAAGGACGTCTTGGAGTTTATTGCATCTTGCCCAAAGTGTGCCCAACATAAAGTATCACGCCAGTCGCCTGCGGGGCAACTGGTTCCACTATCCGTTCCCCGTCGACCATGGACCCACTTGTCGATGGATTTCATTACAGACTTACCCATGTGCAACAAGTTCAATACCATCTGGGTGGTAGTTGACCGGTTCACCAAGATGGCACACTTCATTCCTCTCACCGGTCTTCCGTCAGCTTCCAAGTTGGCTCAAGTATTCATACAAGAGATCTTCCGACTCCACGGTCTTCCTGAAGAAATTATCTCTGATCGAGGAGTTCAATTCACAGCCAAATTCTGGCGAAGTTTATGTCAAGTCCTCCAAGTCAAACTAAAGTTTTCCACGGCTTACCATCCTCAGACCAATGGTCAAACCTAGAGGGTGAATCAGGACTTGGAGGCCTTCCTCCGCATCTATGTGTCCTCCTCTCAAGATGACTGGGTTCAATTTCTTCCCTGGGCCGAGTTCTGTCATAACAACCAGTATCATTCTTCATCTGCTTCAACACCATTCTTCACTAACTTTGGATTCCACCCTAAAGTCCCTGAGTTCCAACCGCTTCCAGCAACTTCTGTTCCCGCAGTGGATATCACCTTGCATCAGTTTGCCAATATCTGGAAGAGCGTACGATCAGCTCTGCTCAAGGCATCGTTCAGGTACAAGAAGTTTGCGGATAAGAAGCGTCGAGCAGTTCCTGCTCTCAAGGTGGGTGATCGGGTATGGTTATCCACGAAGAATTTGAGGTTAAGAGTTCCCAGTATGAAGTTTGCACCTCGCTATATCGGTCCTTTCAAGATTGAACAAGTCATCAATCCTGTTGCTTACAGACTCCAGTTGCCTCCCTTCTTAAAAATACCCAGGACATTCCATGTTTCCCTGTTGAAACCGCTGATCTTGAATCGGTTTCATTCCTCACTTCCTCCAACTCCGAAAGTCCAAACTCAACGAGGCGTTGAGTATGAAGTGGCCAAGATCCTGGACTCACGTCACCGTTACGGTCAACTACAATATCTTATTGACTGGAAGGGTTATGGTCCTGAGGAACGTTCATGGACCAATGCTTCTGATGTCCATGCTCCTGCCTTGGTCCGGAGATTCCATTCCAAGTTTCCTCAAAAGCCAAAGAAGTGTCCTGGGGCCACTCCTAAAGGGGGGGGTGCTGTCACGATCCGGGTATCTGGACGCCATTTCTTACCCATCAGATGCCTCCTAAGGCTGGCTCAGCGCTCCAGGACTGGATCCCATCTGTTATCCTGATGTGTACATTCCTGTATCCTCTCCTGTCACTCTGGGACGCTGTCACAGTAAACGCCATATTACACCTGGCATGGCGTCTCCCGCGGCCTCCGCCGCCGTCCCTGCTCTTCTGCATGCAGAGTGTCTGAGTGGCGATTACGTCAGCCGCGGCCTCCGCTGTGTCCGCGTGGTTGGATGTGCATCTGTCAGCCTGGCGCCTCCTGTCTCCGGTGGCCGGCGCCGCCATTACTGTTTTCGTTACCACATGGATTGCAAGCCGGGCTTCCCTCCGGGTGTCTGCATGGGCGCAGCCATCTTGGATTCTGTCAGCTGATCATTTCCACCAATCTGTTCTCAGTATTGATAATCTGCATAATTGCCTAGCCAATCCCTTCCTTGCTGCAGGTATAAATACACTGTGCCTGAGCAAGGAAGGCGTCAGTGCTTTGGTTGTCAAACCTAGTTCCTGTTTGTCTCTCTCCTGTGATTGTCTTCCAGGTTCCAGCTCCTGTCTCAAGACTTCCACCATAGAGACCCGCACCAGCATTCCACCTGCGGTGTAGCCTGACTCTCCAATCCATTGTGGATTCATCTGTTTCCAGCTACAACATTACCTGCTTCCAGCTCAGCTTCCAGCAGAGTACAGCTTCCCTTAAAGGGCCGGTGTCCTTTCTACACTTTACCACTCTCCACCGGTATTATTATTTCTCCGCTCTCAAGTTCTACATTTCAGTTCATATTTCATCGCTCCCAAGTTCATTTATTATTTAACTGGTTCCAGCCAGTATCCACTCCGTGCTAACAACAGTCTGGTTCCAGCCAGTATCCACAGCAGCTGTTTTATCTTCAGCAACCCAGCTTTTCCTGGAACACCAGCTGGCACAATCCTGGGTTATCTCCATTGCTACAGTCGGGCCTGGTAAGGACTTTCCATCTAGAAGATCATAAGAACTATCTCACACTACCAGTGCCCTGTGGCTCCTGCCATCCTGTAGTACCCAGGAACTGTATTTATTCTTTGCTGACTTTTATGTTTTCTTTTACTGCTGCTGTGTTGCGGAGTTGTCATAATAAACATCACTGACTTTTATCCAAGTTGTCGTGGTCACGCCTTCGGGCAGTTATTATTTATGTTACTTACATGTCCAGGGGTCTGATACAACCTCCCAGGTTCCGGTACATCTCAGCCCCTACAACTGAGGCTGCCTCCCGTCAGCTCAGGCCCTCAGTTGTGACACCCCCCCCCCCCCCCCCTAAGTCCCACGAAGCAGGCAGGCTGGTGCCATCCAGAACTGCCTGAAAATAACAAACAGAAAAATAAATGCAGAAAACTCTTCAGGAGCTTCCATAAGCGCGACCGGCTCCTCTGGGGGCACATTTTTGAAACGGAGTCTGGTAGGAGGGGCATAAAGAGAGGAGCCAGCACACACTATCAAATTCTTAAAGTGCCCATGACTCCTAGTCAGGGCCGGATTAACAATGGGGCGGGTGGAGCTGCAGCTACAGGCCCCCCACTGAAAAATAGGCCCACAGGAGGAGACTGACAGCATTGACAGGATATAACTTTTTTCCTGTCACAGACTGCCAGCAGCAGCAGCCATCCTCCCAGGCCCCGCCTCCTGAAGTCCGCTGCCCCGTCACTCTCACCTGTCAGTGAGATCAGCAGCCACAGAGCCGTGCAGGCATGCAGTGCACTGGCTGCCCCTCCCCTCTCCTGCAGAGTCCACTCTCTCTTTCACCCGGATCCTGACTGAGCCTGACTCACAAGCTCCGCCACCCCAGACTATACTACACGGAAGGAGCTGTGTGTGTGTGTGTGTGTGTGTGTGTGTGTGTGTGTATATGTATGTGTGTGTGTGTATATTGTGTGTCTGTATGGGGGTGAATGTGTTAATGGGCATTGGGATGTAGAAATTATTGGGTTACTGAGTGCTAGGTGGAGGGGAAGTTAATGGGTGCTGTGTGAGCGTAGTATGGGTGCTGTGTAGTATGGGTGCCAATGTGTGAGCATAGTATGGGTACCGCTGTGTCAGCGTAGTATGGGTGCTGTGTGAGTATAGTATGGCTCCCGCTGTGTGAGCATAGTATGGGTATTGTGTGACCTAGTATGGGTGCCGCTGTGTGAGCGTAGTATGGGTACTGTGTAGTATGGGTGCTGTGTGACGTAGTATGGGTGCCGTTGTGTGAGCGTAGTATGGGTGCTGTGTGGTATGGGTGCTGTTTGAGCGTAGTATGGGTGCTGGGTGAGTGTAGTATGGCTGCCAATGTGTGAGTGTAGTATGGGTGCCGCTGTGTGAGCGTAGTATGGGTGCTGCATAGTATGGGTGCCGCTGTGTGAGCGTAGTATGGGTGCTGTGTGGTATGGGTGCTGTTTGAGCGTAGTATGGGTGCTGTGTGAGCGTAGTATGGGTGCTGCTGTGTGAGCGTAGTATGGGTGCCGCTGTGTGAGCGTAGTATGGGTGCCGCTGTGTGAGCGTAGTATGGGTGCTGCTGTGTGACCTAGTATGGGTGCTGCTGTGTGACCTAGTATGGGTGCTGCTGTGTGACCTAGTATGGGTGCTGCTGTGTGACCTAGTATGGGTGCTGCTGTGTGACCTAGTATGGGTGCTGCTGTGTGACCTAGTATGGGTGCTGCTGTGTGACCTAGTATGGGTGCTGCTGTGTGAGCGTAGTAAGGGTGCAGTTTGAGCGTAGTATGGGTGGTGCTGTGTGACCTAGTATGGGTGCTGCTGTGTGAGCGTAGTAAGGGTGCAGTTTGAGCGTAGTATGGGTGGTGCTGTCTGACGTAGTATGGGTGCTGCTGTGTGAGCGCAGTATGGGTGCTGCTGTGTGAGAGTAGTATGGGTGCTGCTGTGTGAGAGTAGTATGGGTGCTGCTGTGTGAGTGTAATATGGGTGCAGTTTGAGCGTAGTATGGGTGGTGCTGTGTGAGGGGAGCTGATAGGGTGGGTGGATGATTGTGCTAATGGGTGTTGGTAGGAGGGATTGATAATGAATTGGTGAGAGATGGGGTAATGGATGCACGGAGGGGGATGCTTGAGTAATGGGTTCTTGGACAGGGATATGTTTGCGGATGCTGTGTACGGGAAATTGGTTAATCAGTGCCACCACCAAGTTAATCCCATGTCACCTCTAAGACACCACACTTCACCACATGACACCACCAAGATATCACATGACTTGGTGGTGACATGTAGTTTTTGTACAGTGACTATTTAAAAAAATGTCTCACTATCTGGTCTAGCTCTAGTATCGTCTTTATATTGCTATAAATAAGGTTAGGGCTCTCTTTTTATATACAGTACTGTATATAGAGATGTCACATTCATGATATCGCTAAGTGACCCATATGCTCTTTAGTTCTGAGGTTTCAAATTAATATAATCACTAAGCGCCATTTTTCCTTTATTGTCAGGTTAACAAGTAGGGTTTCCTTTTGTTTGTAGACTTTCACATTACACTGTTGATACAGATGTAGCCACGCTCATCCATCCTGCAGCTCGGCCGCACGGGCACACAGGCCGCGCTGAGCTGTGGCTTAGTACGCTGCTAATGTATTCCTATGGCTGCTTGTACTTAGACGCACACGTGCATCCTAGTCGTGGACACAGTTGATCGCCGCAAATATGCCAAGCTGCAGGATGGATGAGTGTGGCTATATCTGTATAAGTAAAGTGTGTATGGGGTGGGGCAATTGAAGGAAGGCTCTTGATACAACCCATGATGCAGGCCACACCCCCACACCACTGGTCATGGCCCCCTCATCACTAGTCACATCCCATGCAGTAGCACACAATAGGCCTTTTATAAATTTCAGCTCCAGGCCCATGTGGACCTTAATCTGGTACTGCTCCTAGTGGACCCGTCTATACCCCCATGGTACTAAATGGAACCCCAGTATCCTCTAGGACGTAAGAGAAATATACATTTATGATGTATGAAGGAATCATAGGAGTATATTCAATAAGTGTTGGATCCATTCCGGCATGCATTTGTCGTAATGGATCAGACAAGAGCTATTTAATGAACAGCCAAATCCGACTGTCAGATTTGGCTGTTCCCGGGTCCTGCCCTGCTGCTGCCGGGTGCACTGACGGAGGCGTCGGGGGGACATGTCTGCGGCAGCAGGGGGTGATGACTGCAGTGGCGGGGGGAGGCGCTGCCGGGAGTAAGGAGCCTGGTCGGGGGGACGCCCTGCTCAATCAGACTTTTTTTTAAAGTCGGGTTGAGATTGTCGGAAAAGGGGCCAGAACCTGTCAGATTTGGCCCTGTTTCCGACAGAAGCACGGGGATCGGCGCCTATTCCACCGATCCACGCGTTTTCCAACAAGTCGGGAATTCCCGACTTGTCGGAAAAAAACTGGCCAAATTGAATAGGTCGGAACTCCTTCCAACAGAAACATGTCGGAAGCTGCCATCTTTCCGACAAGACGGCAGCTTCCAACAGCTACTGAATACGGCCCATAATCTGACAGAAGTCGAAGGTCTGGCATACATAATTCACAGCACTGCACTTTATGACACATCTGTCTAATCATACGGTCAGGAAGTCTGATTCAGCCTGCTATATTGTGCCCCGATGGAAGGTGGGTTAAGTGATTTATTAGGAAGATACATAATATAATTGCCTTTAGGGTTAGGAGAAGACAGACTTACATGTACCAGTGTCAGTAATTATGACTTTCCAATTAGGCCTGTGCCTAGGAGCAGCAGTCAGATGCTTATTACGGTCAGTACAAAATTTCCCATTAACCACAAAATGTTTCTACTGTACCATACCATAAGTAATCTTGAGTGCTATGTGTAGGACAAGCGCAGACTACTTATGCCAAGGACAGGGTGCTAGCCAATCATAAGGCAGGTCTGGCAGGTTCCTACCCAGTTTTCAGTGACACCTTCCTGACTGCACTGCAGAGGGATATGTAACCGGTCAACACTCCATTCACGATAGCTTAACGTATGGAATGGTGGAGTTACTAACATACTGTCACCAGCTATCAGCTTGTTTTATTACGGGAAGAGAAGATATTAAGAAAAGCGTCACCTTGCTCTCAGCAAGTGGCCGCTCAGTTCTTATGTTCGGCTTTGCCTGGGGATGACACATAGCACAGGACATCTAACGCAGATGCAGTAGTATCTGACTTCTCACCAAACTTTTTCATCAACTCATATTACAAAGACAACATACAGTATCTATTCGTGAAATGTCTGGACAACTGAAATAGAACCTGGCAGTGGGGTATGGTAGTTTGAGTATGAAAGACCATAGCGAATAATCTTATTATTTTGGAGGGTCGTGGGAGCTTAATTCAGATTCCAAATGTCAAAGTCGAAAAATATCCTGATGCATATGCCTTGTACTAACCCCTCATGCACATGCCCGCTGCTCGTGCACACGCTCTGCCGTGCGTGCACATAGCCGCAATTTGCGTAAGATCGCTCCGGCGATCACGCGCGTGGTATGCGCATTTATGGTAGAGTTTTAAGCGTCTAGCGTGCGACTCGATCGTAGCATATTTAACCCATATAGTGTGTTTTGTAGTAAATATTCCCCTAGACAATGTCAGCAAGTATGTTCAGTTTAAACGGTTCCTGGACAGAGAGATTCCTCTTTGCATGATGGGAAGGGTCAGACAAAGGTTGAAAGGTGGTGTCTAGTATCCAGCTGTAGGATATTTTAAGGGCAACATTCCGAGGCTAGTTAGGAAAGGATCGCTCGCTCCTGCGTATAGTTATGTACAAATGTAGTTTATGAACATTAACTGTATTTGCTGTAAATTACACATGCGGCGGGAATCCTGAGGATACCTCCCACCAGAGCAGTTGGAGAAAGACACAGCCCACCTGTTCAAATCCACCTATGACCTTTGCTATAATGTGGAGACACATTCCTGTGTCCAATGAACAATGAGATTATAGGGACCATTGTATTGTGAATGTATGTTGTGCTATATAAAGACCAACATTGCCTGGCCAGCCTCACTCTCTCTGAAGGCTTTCTCTCTGAATGCTGAGGGCTGGATCCAGGACGCGCTTGCGAATCATCCCCACGTATGTATATTTCTCTGTAGCCATTTTTTTATCCATTTTGTTCGCCATTTGTTCTCATTGTGTTCTCATTCTGTTCGCTCTTGTTTGCGATTGTTCGCTATTGTTTATGTATATTCTCAGTTATTCTGTTTAGATTTCCCTGTTAGTTTGTAGTGTATAACTTGTATTGTGTTTCCCTTTTTCTCTAAACCATCCACGGCGGTGTTAGAGCTGCTGTGGTTTTTAAATCCAAACCAAGTCTTGTGTTTTCACTGTTTACTGCAAAGGGCTTTTCTTAGCGTCTCAATTGCTCAAACAGCATACACCTTGTTAAGGTTTCTAATCGTTACATCATTACAGTACTTGGTTATTAAGGTTTAGAGTATAAGTATATTCTCACTGTGTGTTATTAGCAAGGTTTAAAGGTTATCCACTGTGTGTGCGCCCGCTGTGTGTAATCCGTACACTCAGCGCAGCGTGTGTATGCCAAGTGCGTACCACGTGCAGGACTCTGTACGCAAATAGCGTACAAAGTGCGTAGCACGTGCACGTGGTCTAGCGGCCATAACGGCTCCACGGTATAAGTATATAGCTTCATGTTTAAAGATAATATTTGACTTTATCACAAAGAGAGCGCACAGAGAGCACAAAGTACCAATATTCATTAGTTAGCGCATGTGCCAGACCGGTACTGTGCGTTGCAGTATGAATCTTGCTTTGTTGGATGCACTGTGGCTGCAGATGTCACTAGAATGACGGCCTGTAGCAGTTTGGGGGCGGCAACGGCTTCCATTTCCCAACACAGAGGCATCCCTGTCGTTTTGGGGGAGTGCGGAGGCCAGTCGCCGGCAAGTGCAACACCATGGGTTATGCAGCTGGCCGATGCTGTCGCAGGTGATCCTGCAGCAGCGTTGCAAAATCCATCCACATCTGAATAAGGCCCATTTTGTACTCCAGGAGCTGCATGTAATGACTCCCGAGTTCGGCGGCCGTGCGGGATTCCGGACGAACTTGGACGTTTGTTTTTAAAGGGGCAATCACTTACAAGGCAAAACTATGCCTTGTAAGTGATTGCCCCTTTACAAAAAAAACATCCGCATTCATACGGCATCCCGCACGGCGGCCGAACTCGGATGCCATTACAACCGACCCCATATTTGAGATAAATTAGACATGACTGACAATTTCTTGATGTGAGGGAGTGTTAATGCTCTTCCAATTACAAGTATTTTTTTTGTACTTTGCCAACTAGAATAGGTGATTTCCTTGCAACTTTTAAGATCTACATTTCTTTCTCCTACTTGGTAACGCCAATGCTTTTCAGTCTTGCATTTATATTGTACAGCATTGATACTTTTAGTTGCTTATTAGATACAGTACAAAACTGTACTCTACATACAGCTGTATTCAATAAAGGGGTGTAGATCATAGGGTCGACAGTCATTAGGTCGACCACTATTGGTCGACAGTGACCTGAAATAGGTTGACATGAAAAAAAGTTTAACATGAGTTTTTAATATATTTTTGATGTCGTTTTCTTCATAAAGTGACTGGGAACCCTAAGTAGTGCACTGCTTTGTTCGCCATGCTTCGGGCAAGGTGCCCGACTCCGCTCCCCTACCGCTGCGCTCGGCACAGGTTACTATTCCCAATCGTAGTCCACGTGGATTGTATGAAAAAGTTAAAAAAATTAAGAAAAAAAAAAGAAAGTGGAAAACTCACGTCAACCTTTTCATGTGTAATAAAATGACCTAATGAGTGTCGATCTAAGTTCTGTCGACGTAAAAACGGGATATCCAAAAAAGACAACAGACCAGAACTGTGTTATTCCAGGACAACAAAACGAAATGAACTCTGCTGAGACTGCCTACAAGTGCTCCAATGAAGCTAGAAATGTATTTCATAAGAGTTGTAAATAGGTATTTATAATCCAATAAATAAATGTGATTTAAATGTAGCCAACCACTTTTAAATGCCATGGTATTATTTTACAGTACAGACAGTACCGCAACAGCTGCACTAATCTACAAGCGATAACACAATAATGGAGCCTGTCAGAATGTCTTAAAAGCATAACACAGATCACCCTTCAGTATTCATCCACCTGTGAAAAAGTGGCGCCAATGATTTTCCTATTTAGTATCATTGAACCCTATGCATAATGCTACTCTTTGTACGCAGGCTTAATAAGGAAACAGACCACAGTCCATGAAATTAGGATTTAAGCTATTATTACAGCATTACTTTATCTGTAACCTGATTTCTTTGTAAATGGATCATATTTAAATCAATGTCCTTCCTTCTGATCAAACAGTTATTATGTTGGAATGTTTAGCTTTTCTAATAGGAAGTACCGTCAGTCAGTGACAGGGAAGAATTACAATTAAAGAAGTGTAGATTACTGATGTTTACCTGTGGACTGTGTATTCCATACATAAATAACTGCCCTGTGCTGTGTTTATTGAGTTATATTGCAAGGTACTGTAGTATGACTGAGAGGAAATGGCAATAGTGGATGGGATAAGAGTGTACAATGTTAAGGTGATAACAGGGTCATTATGATAGTGTTTACCATATGGGACGATTCAGTTGTGAAGCAGAATTACAAATGGTGTCTAAAAAACAACTACAGTAATTCAAATGTCTTGTGTCTAACAGATATCTACATCAGGTCTCCAAAGAATGGAATCAAATGTAGAAAAATGCAAAATGCAAACTATAAAATATAAATATATAGAAGATAACATGTTTGTTAGAATCTTAACATCATGTACAAAAAAAACAAACAAAAAGTAAGCCCTCTTCTACACAAAAGCATAGTATCATACCTCCCAACTGTCCCGATTTTCGCGGGACAGTCCTGTTTTTTTGGGTCTGCCCCGCTGTCCCTCCCGCGGGCCGCAGTGTCCCGCGGTGGGTGGGGGCAGTTGGGAGGCTCCTGATCATTCACTGCTCTGCTCAGTTGAGAGCAGAGCAGCGGTGAATAGACGCTGTGCGCGTGCGCACAGCGTCTATTCCAGTGAGTTAGAGGGAGAGGGGGCATGCCAGCAGCTCACAGAGCGCTGGCCATGCCCCCTCAGTGACGAAAACGGGGCGTGGCTCGCGATCGCGGGACCTCCCGCGAAGCCATGCCCCCTTCTACATAGGCCACGCCCCTTTTCGGTCGCGGGCGCACTACGCACGCCACGATGTCCCTCCTTCGTCTACTTCAATGTTGGGAGGTATGTAGTATGTTTTCTTGTTAATGGAAAAAGAACTACTGTACCTCGTTATATTGTATATTGGGCCTTATTTAAGAAGCGCAGCTTTTGTAAACAACTGCTTCCCGGCAGGTTGGAGGTGAAAATTTCAAACAGCTCTCAGTGAGAGTGAGGCACACCAGCTTTACACTGACTGCGTACAATTTTCAATTTTCATCTCCAAACCGCCTGGAAGCGGCGCCTTGCAGAAGCCGCCTCTTTGCAAATGAAGCCCAAAAGCTGAAAATGCCATGGCTGTATCCACCATTGCTGCAGGAGCACAGCACTTCTCATAATTAGAGGTCTATTTACGAAGCCTTGGATGGAGATAAAGTCGCTGGAGATAACGTACAAGTCAATCGGCTCCAAACTGTCATTTTTCAAACACGGGTCGGAATGACCCCCCTAATTCAGATCTGACCACAGCAGCAAATTTGTTAGCTAATGGGCAAAACCATGTGCACTGTAGAGGGGCAGATATAACTAGTGATGTGCACCGGACATTTTTCGGGTTTTGTGTTTTGGTTTTAGATTCGGTTCTGCGGACGTGTTGGATTCGGACGCGTTTTGCCAAAACCTCCCTGAAATTTTTTTGTCGGATTCGGGTGTGTTTTGGATTCGGGTGTTTTTTTTACAAAAAACCCTCAAAAACAACTTAAATCATAGAATTTGGGGGTCATTTTGATCCCATAGTATTATTAAACTCAATAACCATAATTTCCACTCATTTTCAGTCTATTCTGAACACCTCACAATATTATTTTTTAGTCCTAAAATTTGCACTGAGGTCGCTGGATGACTAAGCTAAGCGACCCAAGTGGCCGACACAAACACCTGGCCCATCTAGGAGTGGCACTGCAGTGTCAGACAGGATGGCACTTCAAAAAAATAGTCCCCAAACAGCACATGATGCAAAGAAAAAAAGAGGCGCAATGAGGTAGCTGTGTGACTAAGCTAAGCGACCCAAGTGGCCGACACAAACACCTGGCCCATCTAGGAGTGGCACTGCAGTGTCAGGCAGGATGGCACTTCAAAAAAATAGTCCCCAAACAGCACATGATGCAAAGAAAAATGAAAGAAAAAAGAGGTGCAAGATGGAATTGTCCTTGGGCCCTCCCACCCACCCTTATGTTGTATAAACAGGACATGCACACTTTAACGAACCCATAATTTCAGCGACAGGGTCTGCCACACGACTGTGACTGAAATGACTGGTTGGTTTGGGCCCCCACCAAAAAAGAAGCAATCAATCTCTCCTTGCAAAAACTGGCTCTACAGAGGCAAGATGTCCACCTCCTCCTCATCCTCCGATTCCTCACCCCTTTCACGGTGTACATCCCCCTCCTCACAGATTATTAATTCGTCCCCACTGGAATCCACCATCTCAGGTCCCTGTGTACTTTCTGGAGGCAATTGCTGCTGGTGAATGTCTCCACGGAGGAATTGATTATAATTCATTTTGATGAACATCATCTTCTCCACATTTTCTGGAAGTAACCTCGTACGCCGATTGCTGACAAGGTGAGCGGCTGACTAAACACTCTTTCAGAGTACACACTGGAGGGGGGGCAACTTAGGTAAAATAAAGCCAGTTTGTGCAAGGGCCCCCAAATTGCCTCTTTTTAATGCCAGTATACGTACGGAGTGTCTGACGTGCCTACTTGGATGCGTTCTCTCATATAATCCTCCACCATTCTTTCAATGGTGACAGAATCATATGCAGTGACAGTAGACGACATGTCAGTAATCGTTGGCAGGTCCTTCAGTCCGGACCAGATGTCAGCACTCGCTCCAGACTGCCCTGCATCACCGCCAGCGGGTGGGCTAGGAATTCTTAGCCTTTTCCTCGCACCCCCAGTTGCGGGAGAATGTAAAGGAGGAGCTGTTGACGGGTCACGTTCCGCTTGACTTGACAATTTTCTCACCAGCAGGTCTTTGAACCTCTGCAGACTTGTGTCTGCCGGAAAGGGAGATACAACGTAGGTTTTAAATCTAGGATCGAGCATGGTTGCCAAAATGTAGTGCTCTGATTTCAACAGATTGACCACCCGTGAATCCTGGTTAAGCAAATTAAGGGCTCCATCCACAAGTCCCACATGCCTAGCGGAATCGCTCTGTTTTAGCTCCTCCTTCAATGTCTCCAGCTTCTTCTGTAAAAGCCTGATGAGGGGAATGACCTGACTCAGGCTGGCAGTGTCTGAACTGACTTCACGTGTGGCAAGTTCAAAGGGTTGCAGAACCTTGCACAACTTTGAAATCATTCTCCACTGCGCTTGAGTCAGGTGCATTCCCCCTCCTTTGCCTATATCGTAGGTAGATGTATAGGCTTGAATGGCCTTTTGCTGCTCCTCCATCCTCTGAAGCATATAGAGGGTTGAATTCCACCTCGTTACCACCTCTTGCTTCAGATGATGGCAGGGCAGGTTCAGGACTGTTTGCTGGTGCTCCAGTCTTCGGCACGCGGTGGCTGAATGCCGAAAGTGGCCCGCAATTCTTCGGGCCACCGACAGCATCTCTTGCATGCCCCTGTCGTTTTTTAAATAATTCTGCACCACCAAATTCAATGTATGTGCAAAACATGGGACGTGCTGGAATTTGCCCAGATGTAATGCACGCACAATATTGGTGGCGTTGTCCGATGTCACAAATCCCCAGAAGAGTCCAATTGGGGTAAGCCATTCTGCGATTATGTTCCTCAGTTTCCGTAAGAGGTTGTCAGCTGTGTGCCTCTTATGGAAAGCGGTGATACAAAGCGTAGCCTGCCTAGGAACGAGTTTACGTTTGCGATATGCTGCTACTGGTGCCGCCGCTGCTGTTCTTGCTGCGGGAGGCAATACATCTACCCAGTGGGCTGTCACAGTCATATAATCCTGAGTCTGCCCTGCTCCACTTGTCCACATGTCCGTGGTTAAGTGGACATTGAGTACAACTGCATTTTTTAGGACACTGGTGACTCTTTTTCTGACGTCTGTGTACATTTTCGGTATCGCCTGCCTAGAGAAATGGAACCTTGATGGTATTTGGTACCGGGGACACAATACCTCAATCAAGTCTCTAGTTGCCTGTGAATTAACGGTGGATACCGGACACGCGTTTCTCACCACCCAGGCTGCCAAGACCTGAGTTATCCGCTTTGCAGCAGGATGACTGCTGTGATATTTCATCTTCCTCGCAAAGGACTGTTGGACAGTCAATTGCTTACTGGAAGTAGTACAAGTGGTCTTCCGACTTCCCCTCTGGGATGACGATCGACTCCCAGCAGCAACAACAGCAGCGCCAGCAGCAGTAGGCGTTACACTCAAGGATGCATCGGAGGAATCCCAGGCAGGAGAGGACTCGTCAGACTTGCCAGTGACATGGCTTTCCTGTCTAAAAAGGAAATTGACACTGAGGGAGTCGGTGGTGTGGTTTGCAGGAGCTTGGTTACAAGAGGAAGGGATTTAGTGGTCAGTGGACTGCTTCCGCTGTCATCCAAAGTTTTTGAACTTGTCACTGACTTCTGATGAATGCACTCCAGCTGACGTATAAGGGAGGATGTTCCTAGGTGGTTAACGTCCTTACCCCTACTTATTACAGCTTGACAAAGGCAACACACGGCTTGACACCAGTTGTCCGCATTTCTGTTGAAATAATTCCACACCGAAGAGGTGATTTTTTTTGTATTTTGACCAGGCATGTCAATGGCCATATTCGTCCCACGGACAACAGGTGTCTCCCCGGGTGCCTGACTTAAACAAACCACCTCACCATCAGAATCCTGCTTGTCAATTTCCTCCCCAGCGCCAGCAACACCCATATCCTCATCCTGGTGTACTTCAACAGTGACATCTTCAATTTGACTATCAGGAACTGCGGGTGCTCCTTCCAGCACTTGCAGGGGGCGTGCAAATGGTGGAAGACGCAACCTCTTCCCGTCCAGTGTTGGGAAGGTCAGGCATCGCAACCGACACAATTGGACTCTCCTCGGGGATTTGTGATTTAGAAGAACGCACAGTTCTTTGCTGTGCTTTTGCCATCTTAACTCTTTTAAGTTTTCTAGCAGGAGGATGAATGCTTCCATCCTCAGGTGAAGCTGAACCACTAGCCTTGAACATAGGCCAGGGCCTCAGCCGTTCCTTGCCACTCCGTGTCGTAAATGGCACATTGGCAAGTTTACGCTTCTCCTCAGATGATTTTGATTGATTTTTGGGTCATTTTACAGAGCTTTATTTTTTGGGATTTTACATGCTCTCTACTATGACATTGGGCATCGGCCTTGGCAGACTACGTTGATGGCATTTCATCGTCTCGGCCATGACTAGTGGCAGCAGCTTCAGCACGAGGTGGAAGTGGATCTTGATCTTTCCCTATTTTACCCTCCACATTTTTGTTCTCCATTTTTTAATGTGTGGAATTATATGCCAGTAATAGATCAACGTATAATACTGGTGGTCACTGGTCAGCAAAACTCTGCACTGTACTCCTCCTATAGAATACTGCTGGTCCCCAGTCCCCACAATAAAGCTTTGTGAGCACAGATATATGCAGCACACTGAGCACAGATATGGAGCGTTTTTCAGGCAGACAACGTATAATACTGGTGGTCACTGGTCAGCAAAACTCTGCACTGTACTCCTATATAATATACTGGTGGTCCCAAGTACCCACAATAAAGCAGTGTGAGCACAGATATATGCAGCACACTGAGCACAGATATGGAGCGTTTTTCAGGCAGACAACGTATAATACTGGTGGTCACTGGTCAGCAAAACTCTGCACTGTACTCCTCCTATAATACTGCTGGTCCCCAGAATAAAGATATTTGCACTGCAGCCCCCTGAAACAAAGTGAGAGGACGCCAGCCACGTCCTCTCACTATCATTTCCAATGCACGAGTGAAAAATGGTGGCGACGCGCGGCTCCTTATATGGAATACGAATCTCGCGAGAATCCAACCGCGGGATGACGACGTTCGGGCGCGCTCGGGTTAACCGAGCAAGGCGGGAGGATCCGAGTCTGCCTCGGACCCGTGTAAAAAGGGTGAAGTTCGGGGGGGTTCGGATTCCGACGAACCGAACCCACTCATCACTAGATATAACATGTGCAGAGAGAGTTAGATTTGGGTGGGGTGTGTCCAAACAGAAATCTAAATTGCAGTGTAAAAATGAAGCAGCCAGTATTTACCCTACACAAACAAAATAACCCACCCAAATCTAACTCTTTCTGCACATGTTATATCTGCCCCCCCCCCCTGCAGTGCACATAGTTTTGCCCATTAGCTAACGAATTTGCTGATGCGATCAGATCTGAATTAGCCCCACATTGTAACTGAATTTGCATATAGCGCAATGTACAGTATCAGAGTCAGGGCACAATCTGCATTGTGTGAACCAGTACAATTACAAGCATCTGGCTAGCATTAGCAATCAGAAGGCAGACAGTTAGGTAAATTACAATGAAACCCCTAATAAAACCTATTGTGATAGATTCTAACCTCGATTGACTAATATTGTCCTGTGTACTTACCCCAGGCGCAGAGAACTTGTCCACATGGAATGGGCCAAGTTGGAAGGTGCAATATCTTAGGAAGATATTAAATGCAGGCCCTGTAATAACCCAGTAAAGGAAACATTTTGAGAACATTTGAATTTTACAGGACCAGTTTCTAGTAGCTGGATCCAAGAACATGACATTGCTGTACTTATCTAAGGTACATTTGATAAAAAATAATAAGGACTGTGTTTCGTTTTTATAATATTCATTTTATCGCAATGCAGATGCTTTGCACAACCAATTCCAGGGCTAAGGGCTCAGAACAGAATGTGAACTCAAGCAAAGGTAAAAACAACTGCCTGATCTGCCTATTATCACTTTTGGTCAACAAAGAAACTTAATAAATGCACTTCAATTTTATTTTGTATAATTAAATTCAATATTTCACCACGGCACACCACCATCAGTACATATTTCCAAGTTAAATAGGCCTAAAGTATACAAAGCTGGTGTAACACGGACACCTGTACCTCCAGAAATGTTTAAGAAATTCAAACCGATCTTTTAAGAACCCAACAAATAAGGAACTCCCAACAAAATGTACCATCTCTATCTCATAAGATGAATTTAATAGCTTGTCGCCTCTTTGTAAATATTGACAATCTGTCTGATTTTAGAGTTGCAAGCAATCCTGAAGCTGCATGGTTTTAAACAAACTGCTCATAAGACGTGGCCTGCATACACAGCTTAGAAGCATTGCAAACAATTCAGTGTTGTATGCATCTCACTTGCAGCTGGATGTGTGTTACTGGGTGACAACAGGGTTTTAACAGGGGCTTTCAAGCGTAGGATATGTTTGCTATGGGTAATAATATGCAAAGATCTGTCCAATTCCCAAATCTCCTGCACAAAGGATGGCATAGTGAAAATCCAGATAATAGGGTTGACTGCTGCTCTCAAGGAGGGGGTACACACAGAGAGATCAGTGTTTAAAATCTAAGCAATCTGACTAGATTGCTTAGATGTTAAGCACGGATCTGCTGTGTGTATGCCCCCCAATGATAGCGATGCGCGTCCCTGCGCATCGCTATCGCCGGTGCTAGCGGGTTGCTCACTTCAGTGCTGTGTGAAGTGGGCGACCCCCCTTTGTCGTCCCCCCTCGCTCAGCACATTGCGCTGTGCTGGGCGGGGGTAGAGATGTGTGCTGAGCAATCTGTGTTAAGTTCGCTCAGCACACATCTCTTACATCAGTACTGGCCTTCACAAGCAGAAGGCTTGGGGCAGTGCGCTCACAAGGATGTAGCCAACTCAGAATCCAGGAGTAAGCATGCATGGATTTCAGACCACAGGAAGATGGCGGAATTGCAACCGCTAAAAGGCCTAAAGTTATCCATGCCCCTTCCAAAACAGTAAAGGTGTGACTGCCCATAAATATAGTGCGTTCAATTTTTTAGTTCAATTAATATCTAATTCCTAATTTGTGGAGTAACAATTCCTTGCTCATGTTCTTCTGTTTCACTTATCATAAAATTATGTGTGTTTTATAGCCATTTATCTAGAATTATCTAGAAGTAAAGCTAGGTATGCTATATAAAGTCACTAGTCTTTTTAAATTAGTTAGCCGTCAAAGTGTTGCTGTTGGATAGGCTTATTATATTTGCAAATTTCCAAACAGTGGAGAGAGTACAACTCTAATCCAAGTTGGAGGATAATCCTGCACCAAGATATGAATAGTCCAAATATTTTATTTGCTTGGGATACCTTTTCAATAGTGAATACCACTCTAACCAATGAGTGGATGAATCATAAAGAAATATCAAGGTCATTAAAGGTGCTACCAACTGATTTAAGTTGAAGTATAGGGTCAATTCCCCAAAGAGAGGGGAAAGAAAAGAGAAATCAGTTACTAATGCGGTGCACACAACTCAATATACATATAATTTTAAAATAAATTCTTTATTGTAAATTCGTTAAAACCCCTGTCATATTCTCAACTATAGGCAGAATGCCACAATAGATGTTTATTTATCTTATATATAATTAAATTGATTTGCCGGAACTTGTATTGTCCTTTATTCAGAGTCAAGCGAAGTATTAAAAATAGTAAGGAAAGTGAATAGGAATGAAAATAAAGTGAATAAAGATTAAAAACAAGGGTAATATGTCATATTCATTATGTGTTATTGATATTAAATAGTCCTAATATGTATGGACCGTTTTGCTCTCTCTATAATATGCTAAAGCTGAATGTTCGCTGAGAGAGATCTATGGGTAATCAAATCAGAATGAGACTTTCAAAAAAAATATAGTCCAAGAATACAGCATGATAGAATGATAAATATAGTAATAGGTATAGACGTTTAATATTTTATATCGTCTTTCAGACTATACCATATTGGATATTACACTAGAATTATCTTATTATATTAGCGGTCAGACGGCGTGAACCGCCCGCAGTCACATTGTGATATTATAACTCCTATATCTGCCATAGCATGACAGCTACGGCAGCCGTATCTACATAATACAGGGGACGGGTAGTCTCTTATACAGTCATTATTAATACGAGACTGTATGACCGGCATTACAATATAAGAGTTCTAGTTGACACATGTCTAGTGATTTTTTGCTCACATCATATGTGATTAATTTATGGTAGCAAAACACATGTGTTTATTGCAAGCATTATAATAATGCAGGCATAGTACTTAACATCCTATGGGTAGGATTACCTGAGATACCAGATACCATTTTGGAATACAGTAATCATCGTCTGTTAAAGCTATCTGAAAGATGATATAAAATATTAAACGTCTATACCTATTACTATATCTGTCATTCTATCATGCTGTATTCTTGGACTATATTTTTTTTGAAAGTCTCATTCTGATTTGATTACCCATAGATCTCTCTCAGCGAACATTCAGCATTAGCATATTATAGAGAGAGCAAAACGGTCCATACATATTAGGACTATTTAATATCAATAACACATAATGAATATGACACATTAGCCTTGTTTTTAATCTTTATTCACTTTATTTTCATTCCTATTCACTTTCCTTACTATTTTTAATACTTCGCTTGACTCTGAACAAAGGACAATACAAGTCCGGCAAATCAATTTAATTATATATAAGATAAATAAACATCTATTGTGGCATTCTGCCTATAGTTGAGAATATGCCAGGGGTTTTAACGAATTTACAATAAAGAATTTATTTTAAAATTATATGTATATTGGGTTGTGTGCACCGCATTAGTAACTGATTTCTCTTTTCTTTCCCCTCTCTTTGGGGAATTGACCCTAGGCTTATTATATTAACTTTTTTATCAGCTGCATAGCAGTGTACTAAACTGTTTGTGTACGTTAATTGGTATATAGTAAGACAGATGGAACCTTTTAGTCATCAATTATAGCAGCAAATGATAGTGTGTATGAGGGTGTGATTTAATGACTTAAAGTAATAAACAAGTTCTAAGAGTGAGTATATAACATCATTACAGTACTCTCGAGTATGAGAGGACTGGACTGACTCTGTGCTGCATTTTGGGTCCTGTTTCTCTAACCCTACAGGCTACCATGCTCCTGTAATGACCCATACAGTTCCAGAACCACATTAACAAAGCTATAAAGAAGCATCCCAGTTGCAGAGAGAATAATACCTTTATACCAGGGATGCCTTCAGAAAACAAGAAACCCCCATCATATCAAACAAAAATAAAACAGGTACTCAAGTTCCAGTGCAATTTTTTTATCTTTGTCCCAGCCATCAACTTTAGCTGGACATAGGGGGTTATTCAGAGTTGTTAGCAAACCAAAAAAGCACTCTAATGGGCAAAACCATGCTGCACTGCAGACTGCAGACGCATACCTCCCAACATGACCCTCCTCCAGGAGGGACACAATGCTCTGCTCCTGGACTTTTCTCATAATTTATGATTGCTGGCACCTGTTTTGAACAGGTTAATGGATAAGAAAGGTGTTTCAGCACAGGTGATGGCAATCAGAAATTAAGAGGGAAGTCCAGGAGCAGATCATTCTGTCTCTCCTGGAGAGGGTCATGGTGGGAGGTACAGTATGTGCACATGTTATATCTGCCCATACTTGCCTACCTGACCCCCTCCATGAGGGAGAAAATGGTCTGTTCCTGGACTTTCCTGCTAATGTATGATTGCCATCACCTGTGAGCTAGTTAATTGATAAGAAAGGCATTTCACCACAGGTGATGGCAATCACACATTACCAGGAAAGTCCAGGAACAGACCATTTTCTCCCTCATGGAGGGGGTCAGGTAGGCAAGTATGTATCTGCCCCACCTGCAGTGCAACATGGTTGTGCCCATTATACCCCTTTTACACCGGCAGCATATAACACGGGTTATTGCACATGAACATACATAACCCGTGTTGCTGCTCGGTGTAAACGGGCAGAGTTGGAATAATCCGGGTCGGGTGACCCGGTTTTCCAACTTGGGTAGTTTGCGGGGTTGAACACGTGTTCAACCCGGCAAACTGTTCAGTGTAAACGGGAGCCGGATCGCGCGACCCGGCTTCCTGTTTACACTCTATGTGCGGGCGCACCGGGCGGCGCTTGGAGATCATGTTATCTCCAAGCGCCGCCCCCGTCGCGTCACCAGAAACACGGGTTGCCGGGTTGGTGACACCGGTCTAAAAGGGGGGTGACGCGGGTAGCTCCTGTGTCAGTGCTCCCGGCTGCGACCCGCTTTATTGGTCTAAAAGCGGTATTAGTTTGCTTTATTGATTTGCTAACAACTCTGAATAACCCCAACAGACTGCACAGTAGTGCAGCCAAGACAGGGACAACAAGCATGTAATTAAACATAATTAATACAATGATACAATCCTGAACTAACATAAAAATGAAACTACTAATTTAAAAAAAAAATGGACCTGACTTGCTGGGGATGGCACTACAGGCCCCCTGCATCAGTGAAGAGATGGATTAAAATTGTGCAGGACACCCTGACTTAAGGCCCATACACACTAGATGAGAAAGTGAAAGATCTCGCTCAGAAGGGCCGATCTGAGCAAGATCTTTCACAATTTCGCCCAGTGTGAACACTAAAAGTCGTTAATGATGCGCGCTTCCGCGCATCGTTAATGACTCCCTCCCTCATCATGTACAGACGCGGGAGGTCCTCGTTAACGTAGATGTAGATGCAGCGTGGCCAGCATTTCCCCCACTGACACCCCCCTCCCCCACGCCGTCGCTGCCTGTCCTGGCCGCATCAGCAAGTGTGTATGCACTTGCCGATGCCACATTTTTCCCCCTGCCGGGTAATGTGTATGGGGCTTCAGGGGTCACACTGTGCGGCACACTGATTTAATCCCATATCAGCGCACCCAGCAGTTTTGCTATGGGCAACATCTCATATTAAACAGAACTCCCATCTTAGTAAATTTACCCCATTGTTTTTCCCTACAAACCCACACTATCCTTGTGCATTAACAGAAACCGATTTACTTTTACCAAACAACTGCTTTCCCCAGACATACGTACTCACCTATCAATAGGCCTGCTTGTCGGCACGCCATGGCCATTGCAAAGACTGGCACACGTTCTTTGGAGCTAGAGTATCGAGTCAAATACCCAAATATTGAAGAACCAGCTCCTGCACCGACACCTACAAAAGTACATAAACAACTTTATACCAGCAAACCAGACAGAAATACAGGAAGCACAACAGAGAATACTACACACTTTGAACGGCTTTTATTCAGGTGAAGATCACGGAGTAGACTATAATTAGGTCAACAGTCAATAGATAGACCTCATATGGTTGACATGGTCAATAAGTCGACATGTAAAAAGGTAGACAGGTACAAAAGGTCGACACAATCAAATGGTCGACATGGAAATGGTTCACACAGAGAAGGTCGACACATTTTCTTTTTTTTTGGGTCCCATTTACCATTTTCAACCACATGTAACTCCAATTACTGTACGACTTAGAAAAACTGTAAAAAAAAGAAGAAATAATTAAATTGTGTCGACCATATGTATGCCGACCATTTGAACCAAACTTTTTCGTGTTGACCTTTTGACTAGGTCGACATTATGCATGTTGAACATATGGGGTGGACCTATTGACTGTCGACCTATCATTTGAAACCCCTTCTATTCTGGGCAAAGTCATCTTACCAAGTCACATAGACCTCCAACATTCCACATAGGCAGGCATTATTTTATGTATGCCCTCATTAATTGCCGTTACCTGCTACCAAGCGACTGCCCAAAAGAAACCATTTTGAGAGTCCAACGAAGTACATAAAATTACCTATTAAAACAAAATAAGACATTAATTGAGGAAGAGGTTATTGGTGTTAAAGAGAAAAAAAAAAAGAACAGTTAACGGAAGGTTGTATTTCTAATGTTGGACAAACAATCATCTACAGATGTGTCCTCCCTCATTGCTTCTGTAGTCACAAAGATGCATTTTTGGGGGGGAAAAACACACCCCACACTGACCAAGTTGGACGGGAGCTGGTGGCACTCATGCGTCCTGTATGTCGTGACTCATTTCATACGGAGGCTAGATGAGGAAGGACGCATCTGTATATCACTACTAACACAGGTAAATTAGCTACTATCTGCACAAGTATCAGGGACTCATAAAAATTAGCTCAAATACAGAACTCCAAACCTTGAAAAGCAAATGCGATCACCCCAAAAGCTAAAATAAATACCCTTCTATCTGGGCTCTAGTCTAATCCATTGGACATTGGACCTTATTCAGTATGGATTGCAAAACTGCTAAAAAGCAGTTGCTGTGATCATATAGTTGCCGCCCAGAAATAAAGAAAAAACGCCCATTGAACGCAATGAGCGATGTGACTGCATAACCATTCGCAATTACCGGAAAATCAAAGAGTTTTTCCATCTGTACCAGGGCAGAGTCATCCACAATTCTGCTAACACAACAGGTTGGAAGTGGTCATTGCTGATGTCAGAGACCCACACGAAAAACGCCTTGGCACGCTTGCGTTTTGACAAACACACCCACAAAACGCCATGTTTTCTCCCCTAAATGCTGCTTTCCTGTTAATGAAGATGTGATTGCATTGAAGCACAATGCGTTCGCAGAATAAATTGCAAATCGCGGTTGCGCACACTGTTCATGCGCAGTCATTCGATAATCGACCAGATTGCGTTTTCTCAATTTTGCAATCTCTGCTGAATAAGGTCTCTTGTTTAAGTACCAATGTTTTGCATTCATTTAATTTGGAAAACTACATTTAGTTATCAGTGAACATCACCATTAATTGAATAAAAACTATTTTGGCAAGAATTGTAGGAAATAGGTTGTGCAGCGCTTATTTCTTCTACCTACAGTCCTACAAAACGACATCATTAATTTGCTACCAAAAGAAACTCATATCTCCTCACACAAAAATAATGGATTATATAAAACTTGTTATAGACTATCAGGGGTATATTTGGGGTTTCAGATTCTAGCTATTATCTTCTAGAAGGTCCTACATAAATCACAAGTACAATCTGATTAATTGGTTGCTATGGGCAACATCTCCACTTCTGAAAACCAGCACTTTAACACTAATAGTGGTTCTCAACTCCAACTCTCAAATACTCCCAACGGGTTTTGAGGATTTCGGTCTGTGGAAGCAGGTGGGATTATTACTGACCCAGCAACATAGATTATCTCACCTGTCATGGTTAAAGAAATCTACAAACCATGCCCTGTTGGTGGTACTTGAGGACTACAGTTAAGAATCAGTGAACTGCAATACAGAAAAGGTTGTCTCTATAAAACATGTCCATATCTTAAGAATTGGACTGGCTATGAATGATTACGACTCCAAGGGTCACAAAGTAAGTAATCAATCACTGTATATTTATTAGTCTCATGATACAATGCCATATGCAAATAGTAATCTACTCTTTAACGTGCCAGAAAAATCATGGTGAAATAAGAGTAAATGGAATAGGGGAATCTTATACAATATATGGATAATGGAGGCAAAGGTAAAGACCAAGGGCCTAATGCAGAGTGGGACCACGCAGCTTCACGATTATCGGCAATCTGCGGCTGTGCAAGATCTGTTCTGCACACGAGTTCCCCTCTGCCGCTGCCTGATTGACAGGCAGGGATGTTGAGGGTGTGGAGAAGGTAAAGAGGGAGGGAGGGCTGTGTTCATAGAAATCACACCCTGTGGGAGATGTACTAAGCAATGATAAGAGTGGAGAAGTGAGCCAGTGGAGAAGTTGCCCATGGCAACCAATTAGCTGCTCTGTATAATGTTATAGTATGCAAATTATAAATGTTACGTCAAAGCTGACTGGTTGCCATGGGCAACTTCTCCACTATGATCAATGCTTAGTACATCTCCCTAAATTAAGTAGAGATGAATTCCATAAGACAGACAAACGTGCATTCCAGATAACAAGAGGTATATTTACTAAAGTGTGGCTTTCTATTCATCTAGCACCTTCTAGAAGATAATAGCTAGAATCTGATTGGTTGCTATGGGCAAAATCTCCACTTATAAAAACCTGCACTTTAGTAAATATACCCCTAAGAGTTCTGGGTAACACACTGAGATATGAGACTGTTAAGGTTACATACAGAGGGTTAATGTGAAGGGATATCGGAAAAAAAAAACAAATCTAAGGGGTTTTATAGGAAGATATTAGCCAACATGAAAGTACTGTATGTAATGGAAGGAAGAGTAGTGCTGTATTATTTAGGAGACACATATAAAATGAAATCCAGTGAGCTCTTGCCTGCGATTTCAAAGCAGTTGCTCAGCAAGAGGACCTTCTTAGTTTGGCCTGTGCAGTCTGACCAATGTCCAAATAAAGGACCAGACAAGAGTTCAGTTAGGCTGAATGCAGAGAGAACAAGACCCAGGAAGAAAGGCTGAGCATCCAAAGTCTGCAGGTACATCCAGACAGTAGGCAGGATCACAGCTACAGGGAAAATAAATAAACAAATTACTAAATGCATGATAATGGGTGGCAAATAATTTTGCAGAAACATAAAAATATGAATATTCTATATAACAATTTCACACTGAATTGTAAGAATTTGAACATCACTAACAATCTTTCTTGTGAGGAGTGATTAAATGTAATGCATCACATAGTGGAACAAATGTATAGAGACTATTAGTGATGAGCACCGGAAATTTTTCGGGTTTTGTGTTTTGGTTTTGGGTTCGGTTCCGCGGCCGTGTTTTGGGTTCGAACGCGTTTTGGCAAAACCTCACCGAATTTTTTTTGTCGGATTCGGGTGTGTTTTGGATTCGGGAGTTTTTTTCAAAAAACTCTAAAAAACAGCTTAAATCATAGAATTTGGGGGTCATTTTGATCCCAAAGTATTATTAACCTCAATAACCATAATTTCCACTCATTTTCAGTCTATTCTGAACACCTCACAATATTATTTTTAGTCCTAAAATTTGCACCGAGGTCGCTGGATGACTAAGCTCAGCGACCCAAGTGGCCGACACAAACACCTGGCCCATCTAGGAGTGGCACTGCAGTGTCACGCAGGATGGCCCTTCAAAAAACTACTCCCCAAACAGCACATGACACAAAGAAGAAAAAAAAGAGGCGCAATGAGGTAGCTGTGTGACTAAGATAAGCGACCCTAGTGGCCGACACAAACACCTGGCCCATCTAGGAGTGGCACTGCAGTGTCACGCAGGATGGCCCTTCCAAAAAACACCCCCCAAACAGCACATGACGCAAAGAAAAAAAGAGGCGCAATGAGGTAGCTGTGTGACTAAGATAAGCGACCCAAGTGGCCGACACAAACACCTGGCCCATCTAGGAGTGGCACTGCAGTGTCACGCAGGATGGCCCTTCCAAAAACTACTCCCCAAACAGCACATGACGCAAAGAAAAATGAAAGAAAAAAGAGGTGCAAGATGGAATTGTCCTTGGGCCCTCCCACCCACCCTTATGTTGTATAAACAGGACATGCACACTTTAACCAACCCATCATTTCAGTGACAGGGTCTGCCACACGACTGTGACTGAAATGACGGGTTGGTTTGGACCCCCACCAAAAAAGAAGCAATTAATCTCTCCTTGCACAAACTGGCTCTACAGAGGCAAGATGTCCACCTCATCATCATCCTCCGATATATCACCGTGTACATCCCCCTCCTCACAGATTATCAATTCGTCCCCACTGGAATCCACCATCTCAGCTCCCTGTGTACTTTGTGGAGGCAATTGCTGCTGGTCAATGTCTCCACGGAGGAATTGATTATAATTCATTTTAATGAACATCATCTTCTCCACATTTTCTGGATGTAACCTCGTACGCCGATTGCTGACAAGGTGAGCGGCGGCACTAAACACTCTTTCGGAGTACACACTTGTGGGAGGGCAACTTAGGTAGAATAAAGCCAGTTTGTGCAAGGGCCTCCAAATTGCCTCTTTTTCCTGCCAGTATAAGTACGGACTGTCTGACGTGCCTACTTGGATGCGGTCACTCATATAATCCTCCACCATTCTTTCAATGGGGAGAGAATCATATGCAGTGACAGTAGACGACATGTCCGTAATCGTTGTCAGGTCCTTCAGTCCGGACCAGATGTCAGCATCAGCAGTCGCTCCAGACTGCCCTGCATCACCGCCAGCGGGTGGGCTCGGAATTCTGAGCCTTTTCCTCGCACCCCCAGTTGCGGGAGAATGTGAAGGAGGAGATGTTGACAGGTCGCGTTCCGCTTGACTTGACAATTTTCTCACCAGCAGGTCTTTCAACCCCAGCAGACTTGTGTCTGCCGGAAAGAGAGATCCAAGGTAGGTTTTAAATCTAGGATCGAGCACGGTGGACAAAATGTAGTGCTCTGATTTCAACAGATTGACCACCCGTGAATCCTTGTTAAGCGAATTAAGGGCTCCATCCACAAGTCCCACATGCCTAGCGGAATCGCTCTGTGTTAGCTCCTCCTTCAATGTCTCCAGCTTCTTCTGCAAAAGCCTGATGAGGGGAATGACCCGACTCAGGCTGGCAGTGTCTGAACTGACTTCACGTGTGGCAAGTTCAAAAGGTTGCAGAACCTTGCACAACGTTGAAATCATTCTCCACTGCGCTTGAGACAGGTGCATTCCACCTCCTATATCGTGCTCAGTTGTATAGGCTTGAATGGCCTTTTGCTGCTCCTCCAACCTCTGAAGCATATAGAGGGTTGAATTTCACCTCGTTACCACTTCTTGCTTCAGATGATGGCAGGGCAGGTTCAGGCGTTTTTGGTGGTGCTCCAGTCTTCTGTACGTGGTGCCTGTACGCCGAAAGTGTCCCGCAATTCTTCTGGCCACCGACAGCATCTCTTGCACGCCCCTCTCGTTTTTTAAATAATTCTGCACCACCAAATTCAAGGTATGTGCAAAACATGGGACGTGCTGGAATTTTCCCATATTTAATGCACACACAATATTGCTGGCGTTGTCCGATGCCACAAATCCACAGGAGAGTCCAATTGGGGTAAGCCATTCTGCGATGATCTTCCTCAGTTGCCGTAAGAGGTTTTTAGCTGTGTGCGTATTCTGGAAAGCGGTGATACAAAGCGTAGCCTGCCTAGGAAAGAGTTGGCGTTTGCGAGATGCTGCTACTGGTGCCGCCGCTGCTGTTCTTGCGGCGGGAGTCCATACATCTACCCAGTGGGCTGTCACAGTCATATAGTCCTGAGCCTGCCCTGCTCCACTTGTCCACATGTCCGTGGTTAAGTGGACATTGGGTACAACTGCATTTTTTAGGACACTGGTGAGTCTTTTTCTGAGGTCTGTGTACATTTTCGGTATCGCCTGCCTAGAGAAATGGAACCTAGATGGTATTTGGTACCGGGGACACAGTACCTCCAACAAGTCTCTAGTTGGCTCTGCAGTAATGATGGATACCGGAACCACGTTTCTCACCGCCCAGGATGCCAAGGCCTCAGTTATCCGCTTTGCAGCAGGATGACTGCTGTGATATTTCATCTTCCTCGCAAAGGACTGTTGGACAGTCAATTGCTTGGTGGAAGTAGTAAAAGTGGTGTTACGAGTACGACTTCCCCTCTGGGATGACCATCGACTCCCAGCAGCAACAACAGCAGCGCCAGCAGCAGTAGGCGTTACACGCAAGGATGCATCGGAGGAATCCCAGGCAGGAGAGGACTCGTCAGAATTGCCAGTGACATGGCCTGCAGGACTACTGGCATTCCTGGGGAAGGAGGAAATTGACACTGAGGGAGTTGGTGGGGTGGTTTGCGTGAGCTTGGTTACAAGAGGAAGGGATTTACTTGTCAGTGGACTGCTTCCGCTGTCACCCAAAGTTTTTGAACTTGTCACTGACTTATGATGAATGCGCTGCAGGTGACGTATAAGGGAGGATGTTCCGAGGTGGTTAACGTCCTTACCCCTACTTATTACAGCTTGACAAAGGCAACACACGGCTTGACAAATGTTGTCCGCATTTCTGTTGAAATACTTCCACACCGAAGAGCTGATTTTTTTGGTATTTTCACCAGGCATGTCAATGGCCCTATTCCTCCCACGGACAACAGGTGTCTCCCCGGGTGCCTGACTTAAACAAACCACCTCACCATCAGAATCCTCCTGGTCAATTTCCTCCCCAGCGCCAGCAACACCCATATCCTCCTCATCCTGGTGTACTTCAACACTGACATCTTCAATCTGACTATCAGGAACTGGACTGCGGGTGCTCCTTCCAGCACTTGCAGGGGGCGTGCAAATGGTGGAAGGCGCATGCTCTTCACGTCCAGTGTTGGGAAGGTCAGGCATCGCAAACGACACAATTGGACTCTCCTTGTGGATTTGTGATTTCAAAAAACGCACAGTTCTTTGCTGTGCTTTTGCCAGCTTGAGTCTTTTCATTTTTCTAGCGAGAGGCTGAGTGCTTCCATCCTCATGTGAAGCTGAACCACTAGCCATAAACATAGGCCAGGGCCTCAGCCGTTCCTTGCCACTCCGTGTGGTAAATGGCATATTGGCAAGTTTACGCTTCTCCGACAATTTTATTTTAGATTTTTGAGTCCTTTTTTTACTGATATTTGGTGTTTTGGATTTTACATGCTCTGTACTATGACATTGGGCATCGGCCTTGGCAGACGACTTTGATGGCATTTCATCGTCTCGGCCATGACTAGTGGCAGCAGCTTCAGCACGAGGTGGAAGTCGATCTTGATCTTTCCCTATTTTTGGAACCTCAACATTTTTGTTCTCCATATTTTAATAGGCACAACTAAAAGGCACCTCAGGTAAACAATGGAGATGGATGGATACTAGTATACTTATGGATGGACGAGCGACTGCCGACACAGAGGTAGCTACAGCCGTGGACTACCGTACTGCGTCTGCTGCTAATATAGACTGGATGATAATGATATAAAAAATATATATATATCACTACTGCAGCCGGACAGGTATATATTATATAATGACGGATCTGCTGGACACGGTCAGCACTGCAGACTCCTAAAGTAAGCTACTAGTATCAAGAAGAAAGAAAAAAAAAAAAACACAACAGGTAGGTGGTATACAATTATGGATGGACGAGCGACTGCCGACACAGAGGTAGCTACAGCCGTGGACTACCGTACTGTGTCTGCTGCTAATATAGACTGGATGATAATGATATAAAAAATATATATATATATCACTACTGCAGCCGGACAGGTATATATTATATAATGACGGACCTGCTGGACACTGTCAGCACTGCAGACTCCTAAAGTTAACTACTAGTATGAATGTGTTTACCACAAAGAAAAATTGTGCAGAAATTTGTGTGTAGATAATGGTACCCCTAGAAGTAGGAGCAAAGCTTGGAATTGTACTATTGTGATCATAGATACTGCCACTAGTATTATGTAGCTTCGGAACCACTCCCAGATCTTCACTTAACGAATCACCCTCTTCGAAATTTGTTTTTGTTTTTGTTTTGGTATTTGTGGTTTTTTTTTGTTGTTTTTGGAAGACAACCTCATGTCATGATTGATCCGCACAATGATCAGAAATACACCAATGAGGTGATAGTACAGTACCTTATTGAGATGAGCCAGCATTTGAGAACTTGACAAAAGAACTTGAAACTGTTGATTGCTGGTATGCCAAATACTAACTGTCTTGATTGCGAACCAAGTGACTGTGTGATTGTTCTTACGCTGAGGTTGCCTAATAGACAGGTGGGAAGGACCATACCAAGTTTTGTTGACAGCACTAAAGGTCGCCGAAAGAGAGACTTGGGTCCACTCGTCCCACTGCAAGAAGGTCGCTGACCCGGAGAGAACTCGTGACAAAGTAGTTTATTGCTCACATTCATCGAGTTTGTGTAGTTCGGTAACTGTGTGTTCGAAGTGAACTGTGTGTTCCAAGTGAACTGTGTGTTCAAAGAGCAAGGTGGAGAGCAAAGTGAACTGTGTGTTCCAAATGAACTGTGTGTTCAAAGAGCAAGCCAAAGAGAACCTCGTATCACTAGAGACTCTGTTCCGTGAAGACAGAGGCGGCACTGTTGAACACTACCTGAGCGTACTAAAGGATTGCAGAAAGAACAGTCATTGTAATTGATTTGTTATGAACAAGAGTTGTTTTGTTCTATTTCTATTTTCTCTCTTTCCCGCTGACAAACATTTTCTTTCAGGATATTCTATTTTTGCGAGGTTTTTTTTATGAGGAGTCGAGTGTGGGACTGGAACTGGTTCTGGAGGAAGGAGTGATTTCCTTATAGGATCCCAGGATTAGCCGATCAGTTTGTTAAAGTCAGAGAAAAATCAAAGTTCTAGTAGTTATGGAGTTCAGAGGTAATCAGGAACAATCAGACAATGGCTATTCACACATTGCAGATAAAGAGCTCATTAATATATGTGGAAGAAAGGTTTATGAGTGGCTCTCCCCGAACTCCAAAGGTTTATGTTATTTAGGAAGGACACTACTTATAACCCTTGTTCAATGATTAAACAGACCTAGCATACGTTCCAGAAATGGAAACAATGTTCAGAAAATGATAGGAATATGTAGATCATGAAAATTTTATATGTCACTGTCACGATTTGTTTGTGTCTTCTTCATCTACCCAGCAGAACCTCAATCGAATCCAAACATCAGTGTACAAAGACGTAGGTACATGTATGTATGAAATGTTCGTCGCAAATCAGACATTATAGGCCAAAGCACTGTCCCAGCATACTCTATAGGTTGAATGTTGTCCCACACCCAACCAGTGGTCCCGTGACCGCCGAGTGCATATAGAGCAGGGCTTGCCAAACCGGTCCTCGAGATCTACCAACAGTTCATGTTTTCCAGGCCTCCTGGAGATCTGTAGAATTGTCAGTTAGGAATGAATGCACCACATCTTAATTAGTAATGACTACACCTGTGCACCAGCTAGGTGGTCTGGAAAATGTGAACTGTTGGTAGATCTCGAGGACTGGTTTGGCCAGCCCTGATATAGAGAATGTATCGTCCTCCTCCCTGTCTTCCCCAAATATAGTCAAGTGTCTGATTTGCGAAATGCATACATACTTGTGTCTAGGTCACCGATTATGGTATGAAATATTTTTTCTTATGTTAATAATTGATGGCAGTTATTGTTTACTGCCAAAGGGTGGACTGTCGAAGTCAAAAATATTACATAAAGAGAACATACAAACTACACACATATAAGTCGCTATACTTGCAAATACGCGCAGCGAGCACAGCAATATATGGTAACACATGCATTTACACGGACATGCCACAGAGATGGATTCGACACTTATTTCATGCAGTACATAATTATGATAGTGTCAAGCGCCGGACATCATGGTGATTTGGAATTATGTAATGAAGTGGTGTCATGTATGTGTATTATTTGAACGAAGCCAGATACACCTGTCATATTTACTATTAAAGCAACCAGATTAATGTGTAGATTGATTTGATACTTGTTATAAAGTTGTAGGACATTGCAACAAATAATTATGATTATATGTATGTAAGCTAAAATCACTTTTATTAGAACAATAGATATTCCAAACAGGTAGTGGACAGGAAGCTCAGGCCAGCCCCTTTGGACGTCCCCAAGGCTGAACCTGTTCAGCATATACAAAGAGACTAGTGACTCATCATGAATGAGTGAGTCCCCTCCCCCAGAAACTAGATAACACATTGCTGACCACACAGGAGGGCAGTTCCTGTTTTGGTCTGAGACGATGATGGAGTTATTGCCAGATCAGTTCCTGTTTTGGTCTCAGAGGAAGATGGAGTCCCAGCATTACTTTACAGAGAGAGAGAGAGATAAGATACATTGAGGGAATGATATTGTATGCTGACATGTAACTGTAACTGTATGTAACTGTGACTAACTGTATATATAGCGCACATTCATGGGATATGGTAATAAGAGGTGCAGGCATTTACAATATATATTAGAGCGGGCATTTTAAATATTTGTGAGAAAGCAATTTGGCATTCACAAGAGGCTCAATTCAGTGAGACTTAAGGAACCGCAACACCACGTTAAGGTCCCAGGGTGCCACTGGAGGTACAAAAGGAGGCTGGATATGCAGCACTCCCTTCACAAAAGTCTGTACTTCTGGAAGAGAAGCCAATTCCTTCTGAAAGAAAATGGATAGGGCCGAAATCTGAACCTTAATGGAGCTTAATTTTAGGCCCAAATTCACTCCCGTCTGTAGGAAGAAGTGAAGGAAACGGCCCAGATGGAATTCTTCCGGAGGAGCATTCCTGGACTCACACCAAGATACATACTTCCGCCATATATGGTGATAATGTTTTGCTGTCACGTCCTTCCTAGCCTTTATCAGAGTAGGAATGACCTCATCCGGAATGCCCTTTTCCGCTAGGATCCGGCGTTCAACCCAAACGCCATGCCGTCAAACGCAGCCGCGGTAAGTCTTGGAACAGACAGGGTCCCTGTTGTAACAGGTCCTCTCTGAGAGGAAGAGACCACGGATCTTCTGTGAGCATTTCCTGCAGATCCGGATACCAGGCCCTTCGAGGCCAATCTGGAACAATGAGAATTGTCTGTACTCCTCTTTGTCTTATGATTCTCAATATCTTGGAGATAAGAGGAAGAGGAGGAAACACATAGACCGACTGGAACACCCACGGTGTCACCAGGGCGTCCACTGCTACCGCCTGAGGGTCCCTTGACCTGGCGCAATACCTCGGTAGTTTTTTGTTGAGGCGTGACGCCATCATGTCTATCTGAGGCAGTCCCCACTGACTTGCAATCTCTGCGAAGACTTCCTGATGAAGTCCACACTCTACTGGATGTAGATCGTGTCTGCTGAGGAAGTCTGCTTCCCAGTTGTCCCCTCCCGGAATGAAGACTGCTGTCAGAGCACTTACATGACTTTCCGCCCAGCGAAGAATCCTGGTGGCTTCTGCCATTGCCACTCTGCTCTTTGTTCCGCCTTGGCGGTTTACATGAGCCACTGCGGTGATGTTGTCTGACTGAATCAGAACCGATAGGCCGCAAAGCAAATTCTCCGCTTGACGAAGGCCGTTGTATATGGCCCTTAATTCCAGTACGTTGATGTGAAGACAAGCCTCCTGGTTTGACCAGAGACCTTGGAAGTTTCTTCCCTGTGTGACTTCTCCCCAACCTCGGAGGCTCGCGTCTGTGGTTACCAGAACCCAGTCCTGAATGCCGAACCTGTGACCCTCTAAAAGGTGAGCACTCTGCAGCCACCACAGGAGAGATACCCTGGCCCTGGGGGACAGGCTGATCATCTGATGAATCTGTAGATGTGACCCGGACCACTTGTCCAGAAGGTCCCACTGAAAAGTCCTCGCATGGAACCTGCCGAATGGAATGGCCTCGTAAGACGCCACCATCTTTCCCAGAACTCGAGTGCAGTGATGCACCGATACCCTTTTTGGCTTCAAGAGGTCCCTAACCACATTCATGAGTTCTTGGGCCTTTTCCATCGGGAGATAAACCCTTTTCTGGTCTGTATCCAGAATCATGCCTAAGAAAGGCAAACGGGTCGTCGGAACCAACTGTGACTTCGGAATATTGAGAATCCAGCCGTGCTGCTGCAACACCCTCAGGGAAAGTGATACGCTGTTCAGCAACTGCTCTCTTGATCTCGCTTTTATTAGATCGTCCAAGTAAGGGATAATTGTGACACCCTGCTTGCGCAGGAGCACCATCATTTCCGCCATTACCTTGGTGAAAATCCTCGGGGCCGTGGAAAGCCCAAATGGCAACGTCTGAAATTGGTAATGACAATCCTGTACAGCAAATCTCAGGAACGCCTGATGAGGCGGATATATGGGAACATGAAGGTATGCATCCTTTATGTCCAGGGACACCATATAATCCCCCCCTTCCAGGCTGGCGATGACTGCTCGGAGCGGTTCCATCTTGAACTTGAACCATTTTAAGTATAGGTTTAAGGATTTTAAATTTAAAATGGGTCTGACCGAACCGTCCGGTTTCGGGACCACAAACAGGGTTGAGTAATACCCCATCCCCTGCTGAAGCAGGGGAACTTTGACCACCACTTGTTGAAGACACAATTTTTGAATTGCTTTTAAAACTATCTCCCTCTCTGGGGAAGAAGCCGGTAGGGCCGATTTGAAAAACCGGCGAGGAGGCACCTCTTCGAATTCCAGCTTGTAACCCTGGGAAACAATTTCTATTGCCCAGGGATCCACCGGTGAGTGAACCCAGACGTGGCTGAAAAGTCGAAGACGTGCCCCCACTGGGGCGGACTCCCTCAGCGGAGCCCCAGCGTCATGCGGTGGATTTTGTAGAGGCCGGGGAGGACTTCTGCTCCTGGGAACTAGCTGTAGTTGGCATCTTTTTCCCCCTGCCCTTACCTCTGGCAAGAAAGGAAGATCCCCGTACTCTCTTGGGTTTATGCGACCGAAAGGACTGCATCTGATAATGTGGCGTTTTCTTAGGCTGTGAGGAAACATAAGGCAAAAAAGTTGATTTACCTGCAGAAGCTGTGGAAACTAGGTCCGTGAGACCCTCCCCAAACAATTCCTCATCCTTGTAAGGCAAAACCTCCATATGCCTCTTTGAGTCGGCATCACCCGTCCATTGTCGGGTCCATAGGGCTCGTCTAGCAGAAATCGCCATAGCGTTGGCTCTGGAACCCAGTAGGCCAACGTCTCTCTGAGTATCTCTCATATATAGGACAGCATCTTTAATATGACAAAGGGTCAATAAAATAGTTTCGTTATCCAGCGTATCTATATCAGCAGATAAGGTATCTGTCCACGCTGCTACAACGCTACAAACCCAAGCCGACGCTATCGCCGGTCTGAGTAATGTACCAGTATGTGTGTAAATTGACTTCAAGGTAGTCTCCTGCCTGTGATCAGCAGGATCCTTGAGGGTTGCGGTATCTTGAGATGGCAGCGCTACCTTGTTGGATAAGCGTGTCAATGCTTTGTCCACCCTTGGGGAGGATTCCCACCGTATCCTGTCCTTAGCCGGGAAAGGATACGCCATTAGAATCCTTTTGGGAATCTGCAGTTTTTTGTCTGGAGATTCCCAAGCCTTTTCAAATAACTCTTTCAGCTCATGAGATGGGGGAAAGGTTACCTCAGGTTTCTTTTCCTTATACATGCGCACCCTTGTGTCAGGTACAGAGGGGTCATCTGTGATATGCAACACCTCTTTTATTGCAATAATCATATAATGAATACTTTTAGCCAATTTTGGCTGCAACTTCGCATCATCATAGTCGACACTGGAGTCAGAATCCGTGTCGGTATCCGTGTCTACAACTTGGGATAGTGGGCGCTTTTGAGACCCCGAAGGTCCCTGCAACATAGTGAAAGGCAGTGCTCGACTCCCTGTACATTCCCTGGACTCAGCTTTGTCCAACCTTTTGTGTAATAAATTCACATTTGCATTTAAAACATTCCACATATCCAACCAGTCAGGTGTCGGCGTTGCTGACGGAGACACCACACTCATTGGCTCCACCAAGAGCCTTCTGCTTCAGACATGCCGACACACGCGTACCGACACCCCACACACTCAGGGAAATCTCTAATCTGGAGACAATTCCCCCACAAGGCCCCTTGGAGGGACAGAGAGAGAGCATCCCAGCACACACACAGCACCAAGGACCCTGTAAAAAATTCTCAGAGATATACAGCGCTTTTATATATGTATTCACTGCGCCGAATATGTGCCCCCCCCCCCCTTCTTTAAAACCCTCTGTCACCGTGTTCAGCAGGGGAGAGTACGGGGAGCCAGCTTCTCAGCGGTGTGCTGTGGAGAAAATGGCGCTGGTTAGTGCTGAGGGATCAAGCTCCGCCCCCTCAGTGGCGGGCTTCGGTCCCGCTCGATTTTTTCAAAAAACTGACGGGGGATACCTATACACAGCCATCAGCCTTATATATACACTTGTGCCAGCCCTAGAGGTGTAAAATTGCTGCCCAGGGCGCCCCCCCCCCCCCCTGCGCCCTGCACCCATCAGTGCCTGACGTTTGTTGTTGTGTGTGGGAGCAATGGCGCGCAGCATTACCGCTGCGCATTACCTCTGTGAAGATTTGAAGTCTTCTGCCGCCTCTGAAGTCTTCTATGTTCTTATACTCATCCGGCTTCTATCTTCCGGCTCTCTGAGGAGGACGGCGGCGCGGCTCCGGGACGAACTGCAAGGAGAGACCTGCGTTCCGACTCCCTCTGGAGCTAATGGTGTCCAGTAGCCCAAGAAGCAGAGCCTAGCATTTAAGTAGGTCTGCTTCTCTCCCCTCAGTCCCACGATGCAGGGAGCCTGTTGCCAGCAGGCTCCCTGAAAATAAAAAACCTAACAAAATACTTTCTTTCATGGAAACTCAGGAGAGCTCCCTGTAGTGCAGCCAGTCTCCTCTGGGCACAGTATCAAACTGAGGTCTGGAGGAGGGGCATAGAGGGAGGCGCCAGTGCACACCCATATCTAAAGTTCTTTTAGTGCCCATGTCTCCTGCGGAGCCCGTCTATTCCCCATGGTCCTTACGAAGTCCCCAGCATCCTCTAGGACGTAAGAGAAATCGTTATTTTTAGGAACAAAATCACGGGGACTTGCTCTGACACCCCGGTGCACCCCCCCTGAGGACTAATTATTCAATTGGAAGTTTCAGTAAATACTCACCTGCCAAAGCGGTGTCTTCTCCGCCAGCATCAGGATCTGGACTCCTGCAGCAGCGTTGAGAATGAGTGTTGTGTGTGTGAGTGTCTGAGCGTGTGCAAAGGCCCGTATTCACGGACCGATGTAGGAGAGATGTGTGCTGAGCGAACCGCCGCTCAGCACAGAGCGATGTGTGCTGAGCGTGCGGGGGAGACAGGGGGGGTGGGGGGGGGTGTCAATCTAGCACCGCGGTGCTGCACATCGCTATCACTGTGGGGGGTTACAGACGGAGCGATCATGCTTAAAATCTAAGCAATCTAGTCAGATTGCTTAGATTATCACTCCGTGAGTACCCCCCTTAAGTGTCACCCTCACTGGAGGCAGCTGCTGGGAAAACTACATCTCCCAACAGCCAACTCCCCATCCAGCAGCTAACTCTCCTCCCTGCAGCCACCACCCCAGTGTAAAGAGATAAGACCACTAGACGGGTATCACTTTTTAAATGTATTTATTTACTTGCGCTGCAGGATTTCAGAGCGGAAAAGCTGCAACCATTTTTTTAAATGGAACCCGTGGGTATCAGAATCACGCATTCTCCTGGTAATCCAAAAACGAGTTTTATGGTAAGAACTTACCTTTGTTAAAACTCTTTCTGCGAGGTACACTGGGCTCCACAAGGATTGGACAATGGGGTGTAGAGTAGGATCTTGATCCGAGGCACCAACAGGCTCAAAGCTTTGACTGTTCCCAGAATGCACAGCGCCGCCTCCTATATCACCCCGCCTCCCAGCACAGGAGCTCAGTTTTTAGTTAACCAGCCCAATGCAGTAGCATGAAAAGAGACGACAACAGTTAGTAGCTACATACACCACACTCTCACGACAAGAGAAGTGTCAGCGGCTAATGCCATACCAACCCAAAGAAGCTAAGTGCGTCAGGGTGGGCGCCTTGTGAAGCCCAGCGTACCTCGCAGAAAGAGTTTTAACAAAGGTAAGTTCTTACCATAAAACTCGTTTTCTGCTGCGGGGTACACTGGGCTCCACAAGGATTGGACAATGGGGATGTCCTAAAGCAGTTCCTTATCGGAGGGGACGCACTGTAGCGGGCACAAGAACCCGGCATCCAAAGGAAGCATCCTGGGAAGCGGCAGTATCGAAGGCATAGAACCTTATGAACGTGTTCCCGGAAGACCACGTAGCCGCCTTGCACAATTGTTCAAGGGTCGCACCACGTTGGGCCGCCCAAGAAGGTCCAACAGACAGAGTAGAATGGGCCTTAATGTGAACAGGAGCAGAGAGACCAGCCGTCACATAAGCATGTGCAATCACCATTCTAATCCATCTGGCCAGGGTCTGCTTGTGAGCAGGCTAGCCACGTTTGTGAAATCCAAACAAAACAAAGAGAATCAGATTTTCGGATAGAGGCAGTTCTCTTCACATAGATACGGAGAGCCCGTACCACATCCAAAGACCGCTCTTTGGGAGACAAATTAGGAGAGACAAAGGCCGGAACCACAATCTCCTGATTAAGGTGAAACGAAGAAACCACCTTAGGTAAATATCCGGGACAAGTCCTAAGAACCGGCCGATCACGGTGAAAAATCAGATATGGGGAACTACAAGACAAGCCACCCAGATCCGACACTCTTCTAGCAGAGGCAATAGCCAGCAAGAACACCACCTTAAGGAAAAGCCACTTAAGGTCAGCTGAACTGAGGGGTTCAAACGGAGGCTCCTGCAACGCCTCCAAAACCACCGACAAGTCCCAAGGAGCTACAGGCGGGACATAGGGAGGTTGGATATGCAACACACCCTGAGTGAAAGTATGAACATCAGGCAAAGTCGCAATTTTTCTCTGAAACCACACTGACAAGGCAGAAATATGAACCTCTAGGGAGGCCAGACGCAGGCCCAGCTCTAGGCCTTGCTGCAGAAAAGCCAAAAGCTTGGCTGTACTAAACTTGGAAGCGTCATAATTGTTAGATGCGCACCAAACAAAGTAGGAATGCCAGACCCTATGGTAAATCCGAGCAGAAGCCATTTTCCGGGCCCGCAACATAGTTTTAATGACCTCTTCAGAAAAACCCTTAGCCCTCAAGACGGAAGCTTCAAAAGCCACGCCGTCAAAGACCGCCGGGATAGGTCCTGGTAGGCACAGGGGCCCTGAACGAGGAGGTCTGGGCATTGTGGAAGTAGAATTGGACGCTCTGATGATAGGCCCTGCAGGTCTGAGAACCAGTGCAGTCTAGGCCACGCTGGAGCTATGAGAAGCAGATTTCCTTTTTCTTGCTTGAACTTCCGAATTACCCTGGGCAGGAGTGACACCGGAGGGAACACATACGGCAGACGAGACCTCCACGGCACCGCCAGCGTATCCACGAATGCTGCTTGAGGATCCCTTGTCCTTGCTCCGAAGACCGGAACCTTGTGATTGTGTCGAGACGCCATTAGATCCACGTCTGGAAGACCCCACCTTTCCACGAGGAGTTGAAACACTTCTGGATGGAGGCCCCACTCGTCGGCATGCACGTCCTGACGACTGAGAAAGTCCGCTTCCCAATTCAGGACTTCTGGAATGAATATTGCCGATATGGCCGGTAGATGGCGTTCCGCCCAACGTAGAATCCGTGAGACTTCCTTCATTGCCAAACGGCTTTGAGTGCCGCCTTGATGATTTATGTAAGCCACTGTGGTGGCGTTGTCCGACTGTACTTGAACAGGACGGTTCTGAATTAAATGCTGGGCCAGGTTCAACGCATTGATGACCGCCCGCAATTCCAGAATGTTGATCGAGAGGAGAGATTCCTCCTTGGTCCACCGAACCTGAAGGGAATGTTGCTCCAGCACCGCGCCCCAACCTCTTAGACTGGCATCTGTCGTCAACAGGACCCAGTTGGATATCCAGAAGGGACGACCCCTGTACAATTGTTGGTCCCGGAGCCACCAGTGTAGCGACAGATGGACCTCCGGAGTCAAAAAGATAATTTGAGATCTGATCCGGTGAGGCAGGCCATCCCACTTGGCTAGAATCAGCCTTTGGAGGGGGCGAGAATGGAATTGAGCATACTCCACCATGTCGTATGCTGATACCATTAGGCTCAGCACTTGCATTGCCGAATGTATCGACACTTGCGGACAAGAAAGGAAGCAACGAATCCTGTCCTGAATCTTCAGGACTTTCTCCTGAGACAAGAACAACCTCTGGTTGCGAGTGTCCAACAACGCTCCCAGGTGCACCATGCTCTGAGCAGGGACCAGGGAGGATTTCTTCCAGTTGATGAGCCACCCGTGGGTTTGTAGAAACCGGACCGTCATATCCAGATGATGCAGGAGAAGATCTGGGGAATTTGCCAGAATTAACAAGTCGTCCAGATACGGCAGTATCCTGACCCCTTGACGGCGGAGTACCACCGCCATAACGTTGGTGAAGACTCGCGGAGCCGTTGTTAAACCAAAAGGTAACGCCCGAAACTGATAATGTAGGTTGCCAATAGCGAACCTCAGGTATTGTTGATGTGACACTGCTATAGGAATATGCAGGTAAGCATCCTGTATGTCCAGGGAGACCATGTAGTCCCCAGGTTCCAAGGCCAGAACTATAGAGCGAAGGGTTTCCATGCGGAACTTGGAAACCGTCACAAACCTGTTCAATGCCTTGAGGTTGAGAATGGGCCGGGAGGACCCATACGGTTTCGGGACTAGAAACAGCGGAGAATAGTACCCCCGGCCCCTCTGAGCAAGAGGCACCTGTACGACGACTCCTGTATCCAGGAGGGTGTGTACCACCGAGTGTAGAGTTTTTGCCTTTGTCTGGTCCAAAGGGACGTCTGTCAGGCAAAATCGATGAGGGGGTCGGTTTTTGAAGGCTATGGGGTAACCTCGAGTGACGACTTCCCGTACCCAGGCATCTGAAGTGGTCTTCAACCATTCCTGGGTATACCCTAGAAGCCAGGCCCCCACCCTGGGATCCCCCAGGGGGAGGCCCGCCCCGTCATGCGGCTGGCTTATCAGTCTTGGCAGCTGGCTAACGGGCAGCCCAGGCTCTTTTGGGCTTCGGCTTACCAGGTTTGGAAGTGCGGGCCTGCTTATGGTACGCCTGACCTTTTGCTTTACCTGAAGGACGAAAGGGGCGAAAGGACGTACCTTTAGCCTTCGACACAGAAGGAGCGGTATTAGGCAGACGGGCAGTTTTGGCAGTAGCCAAGTCAGCCACAATTTTATTTAAGTCCTCCCCAAACAGAATATCTCCCTTGAAAGGGAGTACCTCCAGGGTTTTTCTAGAGTCCAGATCCACAGACCAGGATCTCAGCCACAATATCCGGCGAGCCAGGACTGACGTAGTAGAGGCCTTGGCTGCTAGGATACCGGCATCAGAAGCCGCCTCTTTAATATATCGAGAAGCTATGACAATATATGACAAGCATTGTCTAGCATGGTCAGAAGAGATTTCAGCTTCTAACTCCAAGGCCCATGCTTCAACAGCCTCTGCAGCCCATGTAGCTGCAATAGTGGGCCTTTGTGCAGCACCCGTGAGGGTGTAAATCGCTTTCAGACAACCCTCCACACGTTTATCTGTAGGCTCTTTTAGAGACGTGATGGTAGTGACAGGTAGAGCTGAGGAAACCACGGTCCTAGCCACATGTGAGTCCACTGGAGGAGGCGTTTCCCAATTTTTAGACAGCTCTGGCGCGAGGGGATAGCGAGCCATCATCTTCTTTTGAGGCACAAACTCCATACCCGGGTTTACCCAGGGTTCCTGACGTATATCCACTAGGTGGTCAGAGTGAGGTAATACTTGCTTAACCACCTTCTGACGCTTGAACCTATCTGGTTTCTTAGGAGGGACGGATGGCTCGAGATCATCCGTAATCTGCAGAATTAACTTAATAGCCTCCAAAAGATCAGGAACATCCACATGTGAACTACCCTCCCCATCAGCCGTATCCGAGTCAGAACCTGAGGGGTCAGTATATGTGCCGTCTTTATCAGATGAGGTGTCAGTGACAGCAGTGGACTGTGAGGAGAGAAGCGCTCGCTTAGAGGACCTCTTGGACTTAGGCGAGCGTTGGTCAGACTTTTTAGTAGTCAAGGACTGGTTCAACTTCTTTAATTGAGCAGATAAATCGTCCGCCCATGGCGGGTTAGCTGCAGGGACCACATACGGTTGTACCGGCATTGGGGGTCCCATAGGAGGAGTTAGTTTATGAACTAGCGTATGCAGAAGCGTGGAAAAGCGGCCCACGGTGGGTCAGTATGTGCCTCCGTTGCCACATTCCCACTGGGGGGCAAGGAGCCCCCAGAACCAGAGCCCACAGCTGCTATATTCTCCTCATATGGCCCCGAGGCGTCAGCAGCACCGGCAGTGTGTTCAGCCCCAGAACCGTTACCCTCAGAAGCAGACATGATATAACTTGCAGTATGAGGTTAACACAGTACAATTATCAGCAGCACTATACCTCTAAACCCAAACCCCTGTGCAGTGTAGTCAGCACTAGCAGAGATAAAGGAGAGATATGGTGACTAAATCACAGAGAAAAATACGTAATACAGTATATCTTTGTGAAAATCCTATATTAGATAACACCTGACGCACCAAGCCCCCTCAGGTTATGGAATATAGGGATAGCAGGTTGAGTGAAAGACACAAAATGGACACCACTCAGCTATCAAATGCACACACAGATAGTCACAGTTTGTACAATGCAGAGGTTATTACTGACAATAATACTGCACTGGACTAGCTTACACAGCTATATAACAATAGATAGAACAGTACACAGTAAGAACTGGATGTATATCACAGGGTAATTGTACTATAAAACCCTGACTAAGGGCACTCTTTCTTAACTAACACTGACTAAAAAGGCAGGTAGAATACTTAAGTGTCATGTAAAGGCACAGCGCTGACAACCAGGCGGCTTTACATAGGAGGATTTGCCCAAGCAGTCCCAGGAACAGTGAGCTGAGGGATTATGGCACCGCAGACACTGACAGGGAGAGAGGAAAAGACAGATATGCAGCTCCAGGGCGAAAACACTTGCTAGAAATGGCGCACTGGGGCTTCAGGTCTAAGCCTTATCCCCCTCTGCTGGCAAAACCACCGGGTACTGTGGGCGATATAAGAATTGGTTTAGAGAGAAAACCTGACCTGCGCCCATGCCCTGGTGATCTAGTGGGATCGCCTGTACTGCCACAGTGTCCACCGCCAGCGCGCGCGGCCCGCCTCCCACTGACCGCGCCGGATCGCGATAAAGACCCACTTACCACCTACCCGAAGCGCGGCCACGCGATCCTGGAGAGCCCCAGCCGTGTGTGTCTAACGTGAAGAAAACCGGAGCCTCTGCTGTAGGTACCCGGCAACCAGGGCTCGGGAGTGTACAGCGCCGCTGGGGAGAGCTGGAGCTGCAGCAGTGAATATCACAAGACATTTACCACCACTGCTGAAGTCTTCACTTTTTACCTCATAAAAAGATTTTCTTAGGGCTGCCTGGAGCAGCCCCTCTGTTCAGTGCCTGCTTACTGCAGCACCAACTTACAAAACTGAGCTCATGTGCTGGGAGGCGGAGTGATATAGGAGGCGGCGCTGTGCATTCTGGGAACAGTCAAAGCTTTGAGCCTGTTGGTGCCTCGGATCAAGATCCTACTCTACACCCCATTGTCCAATCCTTGTGGAGCCCAGTGTACCCCGCAGCAGAAATTGGGTGTGAGTTCCGCAGGGTTTTTTACCTCGCTAAACCTCACTCACAAATGAATCCCCCCCATAGGAATCACGGTTTCAGTATGATATCCCAGTTGCCGGGATCCCGGCAGTCAAAAACCCAACGCCGGAATACCGGTGGCAAATGCATGTCACCTCGTGGGCTCGCTACGCTTTGGGCACTGTTGAAACCGAAGGGTTGTATTCCTCCTCGGGTGGTGGCGTGGGCCACCACTCGAGTGGGGATTCCGACCGCCGGCATTTCACCGGGTATCAAGATTCCGGCGTCGGTATCCTGACAGCCGGGATCCCGACAGTCGGCAAAATGAATGCCTCCCAGCAGGGCCGGCGCAAACCACTCAGCAAAGGGATGCAGTGCAGGGAGGCGCCAGGAATGGAGAGGCGCTCTCCCTGCTCTGCATTCCTGTACTGAGCTGATGTCCCCCTGCTGCTGCTGCGCCTGTCACACTCTATGACAGGCAGCAGGGCCAGCCAGCAGCATGAAGCCTCCATCCTCTACCCCTCCCCTGTCAGTGTAGTGTGCTGACCTAAAAGGGGAGGGGCTACACGGAACTAAGGGGCGGAGCTACACGGGACCAGGCTGAACAGGAGGATGATCTACTCCAGCTTTGGCTTGCCAGAATTCCTTAGGTAAGAGGATTGAAAGAGAGTGAGTGAAAGTGTGTGTGTATGTATGTATGTATGTGTAATATATGTGTGACTGTGTATGTGTGTAATGAATGTACAGTATGTATGTATGTATCTGTGTGTGTGTGTGACTGTGCGGCATACTGTGTGTAAGCGTCACTGCTACAGGGGGCCTTGCGTGTGTAAGCGTCACTGGTAAAGGGGGCGTTGCGAGTTTGTAAGCGTCACTGCTACAGGGGGTGTTGCGTGTGTAAGCGTCACTGCTACAGGGGGCATTCCGTGTGTAAGCGTTACTGCTACAGGGGGCATTATGTGTGTAAGCGTTACTGCTACAGGGGGCATTATGTGTGTAAGCGTCACTGGTACAGGGGGTGTTACGCGTGTAAGCATCACTGGTACAGGGGGCATTACGTGTGTAAGCATCACTGGTACAGGGGGCATTACGTGTGTAAGCATCACTGGTACAGGGGGCATTACATGTGTAAGCATCACTGGTACAGGGGGTGTTACATGTCTATGCTGTGTTACGTGTGTAAGCGTAACTAATACAGGGGGCGTTACGTGTGTAAGCGTTACTGGTACTGGGATGTTACGTGTGTAAGCAACACTACTATAAGGGGCGTTATGTGTGTAAGCGTCACTGATACAGGGGGCGTTACGCGTGTAAGCATCGCTGGTACAGGGGGCGTTACGTGTATAGGCGGTACGTCATTGGTAAAGTGGGCGTTACGTGTGTAAGCATCACTGGTACAGGGGGCGTTATGTGTGTAAGCGTCACTGGTACAGGGGCGTTACGTGTGTAAACGTCACTGGTACAGGGGGCGTTACATGTGTAAGCGTCACTGGTACAGGGGGGCGTTACGTGTGAAAGCATCACTGGTACAGGGGGGCGTTACGTGTGTAAGGGGCACTACTACAGGGAGCATTATGTGTATACGTGTCACTGCTTTGTAAAGTATGGGAGGGCGCAAATTTATAGTTTGCAGGAGGGCGCCGAACACCCTAGCACCGGCCCTGCCTCCTGGAATCACCACCCCCTGCTGCGTGCAGGACTATGAAGTCCTGTAAATGTGACCCTCTTTCTGAGTACTTCCCCTTTCTCCATGTCTACAATTTAATACAAGGTACCGAGAGGCCAATACTTTGAAGGGTTCAAAAGATTTTACGACTAAAATTGTTCAGTCAGTGCATGTGACAACTATCTCATACGCTATATGCTAGGCTAACCTGTATGACAGGGAAGCAAGAAAAAAAAGCTTCTTCAGAAGAACAATAGTTCACCTACTAATACAAGAGACATAAAATGCAATATGTACATGGTAAGCAAACGATTATACAGGGCCGGTTCGAGCCCTTTTTGCGCCCCGGGCAGTGCATAGGGGCGTGGCTTCGTACAGGGGGCGTGGTCAGTTACGCCCCCTGTACAGTAGTAGTGCCACAGGGGGACACAGCCGGGGGACACAGCGGGCAGCGGAGGGCACAGCAGTAGTGGATCTTGCCATGGTGCGGCGCCCTCCGGATGGCGGCGCCCCGGGCAAAAGTCCTGCTTGCCCGTGGCAAGATCCGCTACTGCGATTATACAAGCACAGTTTTGACAAGAAGGGCTGTTCAGTGGGCTAACCTCAATTTTCAAGGTTCCTGACACTCCCATACACATTCTTCCCCCTTTTTCCCTTCTTAACTCTGGCTGTAGCTGGTTAACTTTCTACCAGGCAGCTGGTACAGACTGGGCCAGTAGGGGATGCCATAGTCTGTTGTATCTATCCTATGAGCTGCGGCTATTTGCTTGCAGGGTTGGACTGGCCCAGAGAGGCAGGGCCAGATTAAGGGCCACATGGGCCTGGAGCTGTGACCAGGGCTGTGTGGGTGTGGCCAGAGGAACGTGGGCGTGTACACCTTACAAATTATGTGCCCCAATGTCTCCCTAAATAAATATACATAGAAAAAAAATTATAATTTTGTGAGAAAACTACAAAAGCTATTTTAATACTTGTTTGGTCAGCTGTGCACCTGGTCAACATCCTGCTGTCAACATGATGGGCCAATTTTTATGAGGAGGCCTGGAGCTGTAGCTCCATCCACCCCATTGTTAATCTGGCCCTGCAGAGAGGCACAGAGAAAACCCCCATTGAGCCCACTGCCTGAAAGCCCACACCCTCCTCTTGGGATCAGGCTCTAGACTGTGCACTTTAATTATACATAGGTTACATAATACCGCACAGGACTATGGTGTATTTTCTACAGTGCATTGCAGTTCAATCTCCCGGGACCTTAAATGGGGGTCCAACGCTGACGCCACTGTCGGGAAAGCGTAGCAGAGGTTGTTCTTCATCAGGCAACTACGGAAGTTCAAAATCCGCGATAGTGGAGTTGGTACTGTGCTCCTCGATACTGGTATGGTACAGCTCCGCCAGCGCAAGGGACAGATACAGGCTCCAAAAGGTGGTCAGAACCGCAGAGAAGATCATCGGGGCCGACCTTCCCTCAGTCCAGGACCTGTACCTGTCCAGAGCTAAAAAGCGGGCAACGAAGATAGTAAAGGACCAGCTACACCCTGGCCACAGCATGTTTAACTTGCTTCCTTCAGGCAGGCGTTACAGGGCTGTCCCCGCCAGGTCCACTAGAAGCTTCAAGTTTCTTTCCCCAAGCGGTCCGCCTGCTGAACTCCTGAACATTGACTGACTAGACGTACATGTAACTAACTTGTGTCCTTATGGTATACCTATCTGTATGACTTTACTTGCCCCTCCCCCCCATCCACCCCCCCACCTGCTTATCTGTTACCTACATGGCTAGTATACGCAAGTAAACCTGGCCAATAAAGCTGATTCTGAGTTATTAATCTGACACATTATCATGTATGGACTAGTAGTATTTACTATAGATATTAATTAAGAAGCGCAGAATGCACTCTTTAATGGTTTGCCACAAAAGCTCCTACCGCTGCATTCCCCTGGTGGGCCCTTCATACCCCAGTCCTCGGTTTGCTTGCACAAATTATCTAGCCATTTCCCAACACAACAGCACATAGTCTATTCAGCACTCCCACCTTTACCACCCTATGGTCATTGCCCTAGTCCAGATGAACTCTCACTGCTGACATGCCCGTTTGTTGCCCACCCCAATACCTTGGAGTAACGGGTGTAGTATGGTATGCCGGCGGCCGGACTCCTGGCGACCAGCATACCGGCGCCGGGAGCCCGACCGCCGGCATACCGACAGTGTGGCAAGCGCAAATGAGCCCCTTGCGGGCTCGCTGCGCTCGCCACGCTGCAGGCACGGTGGCGCGCCACGCTATTTTATTCTCCCTCCAGGGGGGTCGTGGACCCCCACAAGGGAGAATAAGTGTCGGTATGCCGGCTGTCGGGATTCCGGCGCCGGTATACTGTGCGCCGGGATCCCGACAGCCGGCATACTGAAGACCACCCGGAGTAACAGATGCTCCTGAATTCTTAAGGCCCCACTCCTTTTCCCTGTTTTCCACCCAATCAGGCTACATATGTGGCTGCTTACTTGCCAACTTACCCTTCATGATACCTGTGACCAAATAAACTTCTGAGGTCAATTATTTGAAATATTTGCAGGAGTGCCACTCAGGTCTGTAACTATGACTTGGTGATCTCACTTGAAGGCTGATACTCTTCCTTCTTGGTATTAGCACCTTACCCATCTGCTCTTAGGTGAATTTGATCAGCACAGGATCCTGCATTGCAGTCTAAATATTAAAATGGGTACTAGTATGGTAGGTTTTTGATAAATTTATATAATGTGTTAGTATTAGGGACCCATATAATGGGGTTCACCTTGACATGGTGTATAGGCATGCTTTTTTGGCCAAATATGTGCTACGTACATCATTTATAATACTTGTTTTGATTATCAATATTCTTAGTGTTTAGAGTATGTACCTGCATTTTTATTTTTCCTACATAGCACTACAAGTCTCAGCATGGTAGCACCTCTTATGTTTAAACTTAGGGTGTGCAGTCTAAACGCCCCACCCCTCCTTTGATCTCACTACTGCCACCACATAGGGTAAACATGGCAATGGTTTGCTTTTTTTCCCCTCCTCTTCCAGTCAAGTGGTCGGTCAGCCTTATGCACCACTGCTGTCTCTCTTGGAGCCTTAATGCTGGTTAAAATAATAACGAGCGCAAATAGTAGGTGAAGACATAAAAAGCAAACACTTCTATACACACTCCTATACCTCACCAGTGACTTTTTCTCAGACACTTTGATGCACAAACCTGGCTGCTGAACCAAGCACTTCACTACTCCACCTACGGGTATGGGTCGACAGGGTCATTAGGTTGACGTATACTAGGTCAACCGGTCAAAAGGTCGTCATGAGTTTTTTTAACTTTTTTTGGTGTTGTTTTCTTCGTAAAGTGATGGAAAACCCCAATTAGTGCACTGTGTCCCCTCGCATGGTGACCGAGGTGCCTCGCTTCGCTCGGAACAGGTTACCGTCCCCAACTGTAGTCCACGTGGATCGTAAAGTATGAAAAAGTCCAAAAATTTAAAAAGTGTGAAAAACTCATGTCGACCTTTTTAACTTTCGACCCAGTACATGTCGACCTAATGACCCTGTCGAGGGGTGCATACCTCCCAGCTTTCTTCAGGCAGACAGGGGTGCATACCTCCCAGCTTTCTTCAGGCAGACAGGGGTGCATACCTCCCAGCTTTCTTCAGGCAGACAGGGGTGCATACCTCCCAGCTTTATTCAGGCAGAAGGAGGGACACACGTACGGCAAAAATGGGGGGGGTGTGTGAAAAGGGGGCGTGGCTTCGCGAGAGAACCCGCAATCGCGAGCCACGCCCCGTTTTCGTCAGTGAGGGGGCATGTCAAGCACTCTGTGAGCTGCTGGCATGCCCCCAAGGGCGGATTAAGAGTCCGGGGGGCCCTATCTCATTGCTGTGCCTGCTGTGGTTTTGGGGCGTGGCCTAATCGCAGCCCGTGTGGCCACGCCCCCTTATGCAAATTCCAGGAATTGTTGTTTTTAAATGGGATTTCTGCTCCACAGCTAGGGGTAAATCCAGAGGGTGTGGTCGCTCCCCCTACACACCAGCACAGGCAGAAGAAAGCAGGGAGGCTGCTGCCTCCCTGCAACACCACAGACCTGCCAACACGCAGCAGCGTGTGCTGACTGTAGCACAATGCTGCTGCTGTTGCTGGCAGGACGGGGGAGCTTCAGAGCTGGGACAGAGCTACTCCAGCCGGGGGGCACCCTAAAACTGTGGGGGCCGCGGTACGTACCCCCTGGGCCCCCCCTTAATCCGGCTCTGCTGCCGGACCCCCTCCCTTAATCCGTACCCCCTGATGCCCCCTCTCCCTCTGTCTCCACTAAATAGACGCTGTGCGCATGCGCACAGCATCTATTCATCGCTGCTCTGCTAAGCAGAACAGCGAGTACAGGAGCTTCCCAACTGCCCCCCCTCCCCCCACCACAGGACACTACGGCCCGCGGATGGGACAGCGAGACAGACCCGCGAAAATCGGGACAGTTGGGAGGTATGGGGGTGTGTGAGGGGGTGTGTCGTACAGACAGACGGGCACCGGCTCACTGTGTGCTTGACCCCCCACATCAGCAAACTCAGCAGGGTCTCTCTGGCGCGGGGGAGCGTCACTTTCTGGCACACTCCACGCTTCTTAGCTGCAGTTTTGTGGGGCACCTGCTGCTGTGCAGGTTCCGTACTGCCTCTGTTATCTCCAGCCCCGGCAACCCCACCACTAGCTGCAGCGCTGCCGCCCGCAGTGAGGTGCGCCCAGCTCCTTCACACACTTGAGCGGGCGGGCAGCGCTGCAGAAGTCCGCGCTGCTTGCAGGATCCGACCCCCTCCTCCCTCCAGCCGCAGCGTCTCCTGGGGGCTAACCAGTCACTCCCAGTCTCCCCTTACGTGCCCGGCAGCCGTGAGGTCCGCGCCGCGTGCATGCTATGACCCCCTCCTCTCTCCAGCCGCAGCGTCTCCTGGGGGCTAACCAGTCACTCCCAGTATCCCCTTACCACAGTGCCCGGCAGCCGCGCAAGGTCCGCGGTGTGTGACTGAGGAGTGGGGGGGAGGGATGCGGACGGGCAGAGGAAGCAGAACTCCAGCCTGAGAGAGTCAGCCATGCCAAGTCTCCACCAGCAGCAGATCCCAACAGGTTGGGGTGGTACAGCAGCAGCTAGCAGCAGTGAACTCCGGTAAGACACATCTGTCTGTCACCACTGTTTTGTCCCTAATACCAATCTCTCCCGTGCCCTGTGTTCTGTCATCTCCCTGTCACCCCTGGCCTTGCCCTGTCACCCCTGTGCTTGCCCTGTCACCCCTATCACGGCCCTGTCACCCCTGTCCTGGCCCTGCCGCCCCTGTCCTGGCCCCGTCGTCCCTGTCCTGGCCCCGCCACCCCCGTCCTGGCCCCGTCACCCCTGTTCTGGCCCTGTTACTGCATACCCTCCAACTACCTTTTTTGGCAGGTACAGTACTCGCAGCGCCTCCAGACCCCTCCCCAATGCACCACACCTCCGCACCTTCCCCTCCACCACATGCGGCACTCCACCCCTCCCCCACACGCTGTGCCTCCAGACCCCCTACACCACCCGCGGCTCCCACTCCCCCGCCCCTCCACCACCCACAGCACCTCCAGACCCCCTACACCATCCACCCACCATATATGTCTCCCCCCACACCTGCGTCCCCTCAACCCACAGGATCTGCAGACACCCTCCTCCATCCGCGGTCCAGCCCCCTCACCCACCCCTCCCCCACGGCACCCCCGCACCTGCCCCTCCACCACCTGCAGCGCCTCCAGACCCCCTTCCCCATCCGCCGCACCTGCCCCACCCGCGGCACCTCCGGACCCCCTACCCCACCCCTTCCCATCCCACAGCACCTCCGGAACCCTTCACCCATCCGCAACATCCCCGCACCTGCCCCTCCCCCACCCATGGCACCCCTGCCCCTCCCCCACCTGCAGTGCTGCAGTGCCTCCGGTCCCCTCCCCCATCTATATATATATATATATATATATATATATATATATATATATTATTATTATTATTTTTTTATTATTATTATTATTTTTTATTTATTTATTTATATTATAATACATACTTATGGTTCAGGAGGCAGACATATCTGTGGATCCGGTATGATATGCCAGCAGACAGGATGATATACCGACAGCAGCATCCCGTCTGCCGGAATACCGGCAGCAAGGCCCCTTACAGTCTTGCTGCACTCGCCACGCTTCGGGCCCGGAGTTGCTTGCCACAGGTTCTTTTCCCACTCGGTTGGTGGTGTGGACCCACCAACCGAGTGGGAATTAGGGGTGGGTGTCGGTGCTTTATGAAGGCAGTTACTTGTGCATCGAAATGGCATTTTGGTTCTAAGTCCATCTTGCCCTAAACTTAATGGCAGCTTTACATGAAGTCTCTTATGTAGCTCCAATGCTGCCATTGTATAACTTGCCATGTATCTGTATACATTACTGTAGACTTATCACTAAAGCTGGCCACACATTCTTTGACATTGGCAATTTGCCCTGATATCACAGCATGTGTAGTGCCAGAACAAGGGCGATAACGGAGAATAATACGCTGAAGGCAATGTGATGAAAGACAGAAGATTTCTCCTTTAAACACATATGGCACACTGGACACGTACAAGTAAATGTGAACAGTTATTTTAGATATGTTTGAGAAGGCATCTGCTTATCCAGTTCTTTAATGGCACAGATTAGCAGTAATAACTATACGCTGGGACAGTATTGAAATGAGTTTTAGTTTTAAGCCCCATATTTTTCAATAAACCCAAATCAGTGGTTTGAAAACATTAAGGGAAGAGAAACCTGTTTCTTTTATTTATTCTTATTTTATTTATTCTTTTAATTATTATTATTTTTTTTAAATGCACCCAATACTATTGGGCATATTTAATTGGCCACAAGGTTTTCCATGTAAAAAAAAAAAAAACTTACGCGGACCTCACAACCAATTATGGATTAACACAGGTATCCAATTTTATTTTTAAAAATGCAGACTGGGTTCCAATTGCTTAATTAGTCATTAGGGAGTGGGGGACGGGAGTGGATTTTAAGAAAAATTGCCCGTGCACCTGGGCTGCAACAAAAAAAAAAAAAAAAGCGTGCACCCAATTGAATAGCAAAAATCTCACACCTGTGGGGAAAAAACCCAGCAGGTGCAAGATTTTTAATTCTCGCACCTACTGTAATTGAATATCCCCCTATGTGTGTGAACAGGTTAGTCAGAACCACAAATAATATACTAGGTCATTGTGCATTTTAGTTACCCTAAAACTGATAATACAGAAACACATACATATTGGATACATACCTAGTAAATCCTCCAGGAATGTTATGCACAACAGTATATACTTTAAAAAAAATTTTTTTACATATAACTTACGGTAGTTATTTACCATTGAATCTACTTTTTTTTTTTTATGGATGTGAAGCATAAAAAATAGGTGTGGTATTATATGTCGACGTGTATCATATATACACTGATGAGCGGGGTTCCAGTAACTCTTCCTCTAGTGCCTAAAACTAACCTCTTTCCCACAGCCTAACCCTAATGTTGACATTCTGAAAATGTCCGAATTTTTTAAGTCGAAATTCTAAGCATGTCAATATTGCCTGTCGACATCTAACTAACCACATTGTGGAGTCGATATTATGAATGTCAACCTATTGACTACAACCAGTAAAAACACACATTTACTACATGTACCTACTTGTCCATTATCAACATTAGCAAAGTTCAAGTAATTCCCTGACAGCTCATTGTTTAACACAACAGTGTATCGTTATGTGGGGTTCACTACGGTATGCCGGCGGTCGGGCTCCCGGCGACCAGCATACCGGCGCCGGGAGCCCGACCGCCGGCTTACCGACAGTGTGGCGAGCGCAAATGAGCCCCTTGCGGGCTCGCTGCACTCGCCACGCTACGGGCACGGTGGCGCGCTATTTTATTCTCCCTCCAGGGAGGTCGTGGACCCCACGAGGGAGAATAAGTGTCGGTATGCTGGCTGACGGGATCCCGGCGCCGGGATCCCGACAGCCGGCATAATGAAGACCACCCGTTATGTGATATTGGAAGCAAACTGCTTTGGAAAAGATTATATTGTTTCAGCAATCATACATGTACTGTACAGTGCATTTGCTCAAATGCTTGCTTATAAATCAGAGCCAGAAGATATACACAGCGTTAATACGATTGCTTGGCAACCATGAATTTGCAGTCAATAACAGGCAGCGTAGTTACGGAATATCATTTGTTCATTTAAATATATTAGTGACTGTGGTCTGGAGTAGTCTCAACAATTCTAACAGATAATTAAACAAACTAATAAGTCTGCAGTATCAGATAAATAAAAAGGTTATAAAATATACCACATTTAAGGTGTTTTATTCAATAAATGTAATTATTTGACCTTTGTTCACACTCATAAAGCTGTATTACAGTATACTGCATTATATGGCACAGTCCTAAGCTGGTTCAAATCATTTCTCACAGGCAGGTCACAGAGAGTATCGTCTGGAGTATACTCATCACCATCAGTGCCATTGTCATGTGGCGTCCCACAAGGTTCTATACTATCCCCCATGCTTTTTGCAGTATACATGCTCCCGCTGGGTGAAACAATCAAGCGCCATGGCCTTGTCTACCACTGCTATGCAGATGATACATAACTGTACTTGTCCTTTGCTCTGGGTACTGATAACCCAATAGCAACCCTAAATGGCTGTCGAGCTAAGAAGAAGTGGATGAGCGCCAGTTGGCTGCGACTGAACCCGGATAAAACAGAGGTCCTTATGATACGACCGCAACATCAAAGGACAAGACTGCAGCACAGCCAACCAACTGGACATACACTCGGGGATTCAGAATTACAAACCACTGATCGTGTGAAGAATCTTGGCTTTGTCCTGGATGGTGGCTTGACACTTAAACATCAGATATCAGCCACAATCAAATCCTCATTCTTTCACCTGAGGAACATAGCCAGAATCAAGCACTTAATTCCCTCAGATGATCTGCCAAAAGTCATACATGCATTTGTACCATCTCGATTAGACTACTGTAGTGCCCTCTACCTTGGTCTACCAGCAAAAGAATTGCACCGCTTACAGCTGGTGCAAAACACAGCTGCCAGGCTGTTAACCAACCAGCCCCGTTCTAGCCACATAACACCCATCCTCTACTCCCTTCCCTGGCTGCCTGTAAGATGGCGAATCATCTTCAAGATTGGCTTACTGAGTTTCAAAGCATTACATGACCAGGGCCCAAGGTACCTGAAGCAGCTTCTGATCCCATACTGCCCCACTCGATTACTGCGATCTGTAGATGAAGGACTTTTAGTAGCACCTAGAATTTCCCGTAATTCATCTGGGGGTCGAGCTTTTAGTCATGCAGCTCCGACTCTATGGAACTCACTTCCCCGCACAGTGCGAGAGGCCCCAACTATAGAATCCTTCAAAAGTAGACTCAAGACTTTCCTGCTTAGTCAAGCATTCCTATAACTGTCCCTTTAGTATATACATGCTTCTGTATTTTATGAAAAACTGTTCTGTACTTAATTATTTTCTGTACTATATTATGCTATGTATCTGTTAAGCACCTTGAGTCCTATTGGAGAAAGAGCACTATACAAATAAAATTACTATTATTATTATCAGCAGCATTATTTATATATCAATATGTACAGTACTTGTATTTATTACTTGATATTTGTTCCTTCTGTCCATTGTGTTCAATGCGTAAAACATACAATACTGGGTTTTTATGAGCTACCATACATGTAGCAAGTGCAACCTGGTTTGGAAACACTGGGACTATTTTAGTAATGTTAAGGCTATATTGTAGGCAGGGGTGGATTGGGATAGAAAACCAGCCCCGGAAATTTATGGAAGCAGCCCTAATGGGGGTGCGATCTGATGAGGGGACGGGGTCTGTTGAGGGGGGCGGGATCCCTCCTCATATGACCTGATTGTACACAAATGCAACCTTCCTTGCTTGTTTGCTGCAGTTGAGTCTGAGACCGGGGCAGGGACAGATTGTGAACTGAAAGTGGCCCTGTTAAATTTTGTAGACGTGGCCCAACATGGGCAGCACAAAAGATGTAATATACTGTGTAGCCATGGCAACATCACTGGATTGCAGAGTTGCTGTACAGCAGAGAAGGAATAACAATGAATGGGGACAATGCAGTGTAGCGAGTGCGTGTGTTGCCTGTCATGTGGGGGGGGGGGGGGGGGGGGGCGGCACTTGACAACACACAAAACATGTCTCACAGACACGTCAGCCTACCACAAATCTACCTGGTGAGCCCTATGGCCAATCCACCCCTGACTGTAGGCAAGTCATAGAGAACAGGCAACCCTAGGACATGTGTTGCTCTTAGTTGTCACCTGTGGCTCTCAACTTATTTCTTTTCTTCTGTATGAACAGCCAATCATTTTCTCTACTTTATGTACTGTCGCCAAAGCTTTTTCTTATTTGCTTTATGCCCCGTTCAGGTTAAACAGTGTCCCCAGCTCTTATAAAATAAGCATGTGGGTGAAAACTAGATATACATTGAACGGAAAGGATGCGCTATCTCTAATAGTAAACAAGTCTCTTAGGTTATGTTTTTTGTTTTTAAACGTATAATTTTATATATATCTCCAAAAAATATATCACACAATAGAAATAAAATACACATGTACACAAACAATAGAATACTGTAGTATGGCCACTGACCATGTGGTGTGAGTGCAAAGGGGGGAGGGATAGTGTATGTCATGGGAGGGATTGTGGGCCTGATTTATGTTTGTAAAGCAAAAATAAAAAATACATTTATATTTTTTTTCTGTGCAGGGTAGATACATTTAGCACATAAATGTTAAACAGCTTAATTTTTACACTGCAATTTCCATTTCAATTTGAATATACCCCACCCAAATCTAACTCTCTGCACATGTTACATCTCCCCCACCTACAGTGCAACATGTTTTTGCCCAGTTGCTTACTTTTTTGCTTTACGTGTGTGTGTGTGTGTGTGTGTGTGTGTGTGTGTGTGTGTGTGTGTGTGTGTGTGTGTGTGTGTGTGTGTGTGTGTGTGTTTTTTTTAGTGGGGAAAAGGTAGTTTAGTATTTGTGTTGTGGTGGATGATTTGAAGGTTGAGGTGTGTGGGCAGTATGTGTATGCAAGTGTCTTTGGTGTGCGATAAGTGGCACGTGTCAGTGGTGGTTATATACAGATGTGTTCTCATACATATAGCCTCCATACACCATGCAGCAGGAAATGCATAGCATGAGTGAGCTGACAGATCCCATGCAACTCCGCTAACGTCAGGCATCTTTTTTTGCCAAAAATGCGTCTTAGTAGCAAAGCAATGCAACAAGGGCACACCAGGAGTCTGTGCTGATTAAATTGATATGTGACACTCATATATTGTGTGCGACTGACTCTGTATATGGAGCACAACGGAACTGGACATGAAAAAAAAGAAGCAGCTGCTGCATCTTAGCACTTTGTATGCAGATTCAGAGATTTAGTCACAAACAGGTAAGTGTTGCATATCAAATTAATGAGCAAAAAAAGACACCCGACACTAGCAGAGTCTCACGCGACCTGCCATGCCAAGAGGGGCCATTTGGCGCGACTGGCGTAAAGATGTATGCAGGGCCGTCTTAACAGGAGTGTAGGCTACTGGGCAAAGCAATGCACTGGGGCCCCTAGCCATCCTCCAGTGGTAGGGGTGGGGGGTGCTATCAGCGGCAGCTTTGATGTACCACGGTTGATAGGGGGTGTTCTATCTTCCCCTCAGCATGTAGGACTTGGAGCACTAATTTCTGCTAATTACTCTTTTACTGCACAGATGGTGGGAGATGGGGTGGGAGGGAGAACACTAAACTGTAGAAGGGGGCATTGAGCTGAATGAAGGGTGCCCCCGGTACATGACTTCCAGGGTGATAGGGGGTGTTTAATACGCAGGGGAGGGGTGGATAGTGGAGTGGGCGTAACATTCATAATTTTTTGGTACTGGGGACTTAGGGATCAGAGTTCAGGAGCCAGAGCAATCCACCAATGAAAATATAAAACTGCATACCAGGCGTGCGAAGGTGGAGCAGGGACCAGCTGCTGGAAGGCTGATAGCTCTAGTTCTGGGTAGAGAGAAGCTGCCAGTGTACACCGAAACGGTAGAGCCCCAGCTTTTGAAGTATACCCTCAGAAAAACTCTAATGGGCCCTACACACCGGGCGATTACACTGAAAAAATAAGATTTTACTTACCGGTAAATCTATTTCTCGTAGTCCGTAGTGGATGCTGGGGACTCCGTAAGGACCATGGGGAATAGACGGGCTCCGCAGGAGACATGAGTACTTTAAGAAAGAATTTGGATTCTGGTGTGCTCTGGCTCCTCCCTCTATGTCCCTCCTCCAGACCTCAGTTAGAAAAACTGTGCCCAGAAGAGCTGACAGTACAAGGAAAGGATTTTGGGAATCCAGGGTAAGACTCATACCAGCCACAACAATCACACCGTATAACTTGTGATAACTTTACCCAGTTAACAGTATGAACAACAACAGAGCATCAGATCAACCCTGATGCAACTATACATAACCCTTATTTAAGCAATAACTATATACAAGCATTGCAGAAGAAGTCCGCACTTGGGACGGGCGCCCAGCATCCACTACGGACTACGAGAAATAGATTTACCGGTAAGTAAAATCTTATTTTCTCTAACGTCCTAGTGGATGCTGGGGACTCCGTAAGGACCATGGGGATTATACCAAAGCTCCCAAACGGGCGGGAGAGTGCGGATGACTCTGCAGCACCGAATGAGCAAACACAAGGTCCTCCTCAGCCAGAGTATCAAACTTGTAGAACTTTGCAAAGGTGTTTGAACCTGACCAAGTAGCCGCTCGGCAAAGCTGTAATGCCGAGACCCCTCGGGCAGCCGCCCAAGAAGAGCCCACCTTCCTTGTGGAATGGGCCTTAACTGATTTAGGCAGCGGCAACCCTGCCGCAGAATGAGCCTGCTGGATCGTGTTACAGATCCAGCGAGCAATAGTTTGCTTTGAAGCAGGCGCCCCAAGCTTGTTGGAAGCATACAGGATAAACAAAGATTCTGTTTTCCTGACCTTAGCCGTTCTGGCTACATAAACCTTCAAAGCCCTGACCACATCCAGTGACTCGGAATCCTTCAATCAGTAGTAGCCACAGGCACCACGATAGGTTGGTTTATATGAAAGGATGAAACCACTTTCAGCAGAAACTGTGGGCGGGTCCGCAATTCTGCTCTATCCGCATGGAAAACCAGATAAGGGCTTTTATGTGACAAAGCCGCCAATTCTGACACACACCTAGCCGAAGCCAAGGCTAATAGCATGACCACCTTCCACGTGAGATATTTCAATTCCACCGTTTTGAGTGGTTCAAACCAGTGTGATTTCAGGAAACTCAACACCACGTTAAGATCCCAAGGTGCCACTGGAGGCACAAAAGGGGGCTGAATATGCAGCACTCCCTTTACAAACGTCTGAACTTCAGGCAGAGAAGCCAGTTCTTTTTGAAAGAAAATGGATAAGGCCGAAATCTGAACCTTAATGGAACCCAATTTAAGGCCCAAAGTCGCTACCGCCTGTAGGAAGTGAAGGAAACGGAACAGCTGGAATTCCTCCGTATGGGCATTCCTGGCCTCACACCAAGCCACATATTTTCGCCATATACGGTGATAATGTTGAGCTGTCACATCCTTCCTAGCCTTTATCAGCGTAGGAATAACTTCATCCGGAATGCCTTTTTCTGCTAGGATCCGGCGTTCAACCGCCATGCCGTCAAACGCAGCCGCGGTAAGTCTTGGGACAGATGGCCCCTGTTGCAACAAGTCCTGTCTTAGAGGCAGGGGCCACGGGTCCTCTGTGAGCATTTCTTGCAGATCTGGATACCAAGTCCTTCTTGGCCAATCCGGAACAATGAGTATTGTTCTCACTCCTCTTTTTCTTATGTTTCTCAGCACCTTGGGTATGAGAGGAAGAGGAGGAAATACATAGACTGACTGGAACACCCACGGTGTCACCAGTGCGTCCACAGCTATCGCCTGAGGGTCCCTTGACCTGGCGCAATATCTCTGTAGCTTTTTGTTGAGGCGGGATGCCATCATGTCCACCTGTGGCAGTTCCCACCGACTTGCAATCTGCGTGAAGACTTCTTGATGAAGTCCCCACTCTCCCGGGTGTAGGTCGTGCCTGCTGAGGAAGTCTGCTTCCCAGTTGTCCAATCCCGGAATGAACACTGCTGACAGTGCGCTTACGTGATTCTCCGCCCAGCAAAGAATTCTGGTGGCTTCCACCATCGCCACCCTGCTCCATGTGCCGCCTTGGCGGTTTACATGAGCCACTGCGGTGATGTTGTCTGACTGAATCAGAACCGGTTGGTCGCGAAGCAGGGACTCCGCTTGACGTATGGCGTTGTATATGGCCCTTAGTTCCAGGATGTTGATGTGAAGGCAAGTCTCCTGACTTGACCACAGCCCTTGGAAATTTCTTCCCTGTGTGACTGCCCCCCACCCTCGGAGGCTTGCATCCGTGGTCACCAGGACCCAGTCCTGAATGTCGAATCTGCGACCTTCGAGAAGGTGAGCACTCTGCAGCCACCACAGGAGAGACACCCTGGCCCTGGGGGATAGGGTGATCAGCCGATGCATCTGAAGATGTGATCCGGACCACTTGTCCAACAGATCCCATTGAAAGGTCCTCGCATGGAACCTGCCGAAGGGAATGGCCTCGTATGAAGCCACCATCTTTCCCAGGACTCGCGTGCAGTGATGCACCGACACCTGTTTTGGTTTTAATAGGTCTCTGACCAGTGTCATGAGCTCCTGAGCCTTCGCCATCGGGAGATTAACCCTCTTCTGGTCTGTGTCCAGAATCATGCCCAGGAAAGGCAGACAAGTCGTAGGAATCAACTGCGACTTTGGAATATTTAGAATCCAGCCGTGCTGTTGTAACACTTCCCGAGAGCGTGCTACGCTGATCAGCAACTGCTCTCTGGACCTCGCCTTTATGAGGAGATCGTCCAAGTATGGGATAATTGTGACCCCTTGCTTTCGCAGGAGCAGCATCATTTCTGCCATTACCTTGGTAAATATTCTCGGTGCCGTGGAGAGACCAAACGGCAATGTCTGGAATTGGTAATGACAATCCTGTACCACAAATCTGAGGTACGCCTGATGAGGTGGATAAATGGGGACATGAAGTTATGCATCCTTTATGTCCAGAGACACCATAAAATGCCCCCCTTCCAGGCTTACGATGACCGCTCTGAGCGATTCCATCTTGAACTTGAACCTTTTCAGGTATATGTTCAGGGATTTTAAATTCAATATGGGTCTGACCGAACCGTCAGATTTCGGTACCACAAACATGGTCGAATGATAACCCTTTCCTTGTTGAAGGAGGTGAACCTTGACCACCACCTGCAATTGTGAATTGCAGCTAACACTATTTCCCTCTCTAAGGGGGAAGCTGGCAGGGCCGATTTGAGGAATCGGTGAGGGGGCATCTCTTCGAATTCCAGCTTGTATCCCTGAGACACAATCTGTATTGCCCAGGGATCCACCTGGGAGTGAACCCACTTGTGGCTGAAATTTCGGAGACGCGCCCCCACCGGGCCTAGCTCCGCCTGTGGAGCCCCAGCGTCATGCGGTGGATTTAGTGGAAGCCGGGGAGGACTTCTGTTCCTGGGAACTAGCTGTGTTGTGCAGCTTCCTTCCTCTGCCCCTGCCTCTGGCAAGAAAGGACACACCTCGGACTTTCTTGCCTTTTTGTGATCGAAAGGACTGCATTTGGTAATAAGGTGCTTTCTTAGGTTGTGAGGGAACATATGGCAAACAATTTTACTTTCCAGCAGTAGCTGTGGAGACCAGGTCCGGGAGACCCTCCCCAAACAATTCCTCACCCTTGTAAGGTAAAACCTCCATGTGCCTTTTTGAGTCGGCATCACCTGTCCATTGCCGAGTCCACAGGACCCTTCTGGCAGAAATCGACATCGCATTTATTCTAGAGCCCAGTAGGCTAATGTCTCTTTGAGCATCTCTCATATATAGGACAGCGTCTTTTATATGCCCCAGGGTCATTAATATAGTATCCTTGTCTAAGGTATCAAGTTCCTCAGATAAGGTATCCGTCCATGCTGCTACCGCACTACACACCCAGGCCGACGCAATTGCCGGCCTTAGTAAGGTACCTGAATGTGTATAAATGGACTTCAGGGTACCCTCTTGCTTTCTATCTGCAGCATCTTTTAGGGTGACCGTATCCTGTGACGGCAGGGCTACCCTCTTGGATAAGCGTGCTAAAGCTTTGTCCACCCTAGGGGAGGATTCCCAGCGTAACCTGTCCGTTGGCGGGAAAGGATACGCCATAAGCATCCATTTGGAAATCTGCAGTTTTTTATCTGGAGATTCCCAAGCCTTTTCACATAACTCATTTAGCTCATGTGAAGGGGGAAAGGTCACCACCTGCCTTTTTTCCCCATACATATGAACCCTCTTGTCAGGGACTGGGGTTTCCTCTGTGATGTGCAACACATCCTTCATTGCTATAATCATATAACGGATGGCTTTAGACAATTTTGGCTGTAACTTTGCATCATCGTAATCGACACTGGAGTCAGAATCCATGTCGGTATCTGTGTCAACAATTTGGGATAGTGGGCGCTTCTGAGACCCTGACGGCCTCTGCGACATAGGATCAGGCATGGGCTGAGACCCCGACTGTCCTAAGGTTTCAGCTTTATCCAACCTTTTATGCAAGGAATTAACATTATCATTTAAAACCTTCCACATATCCATCCAATCAGGTGTCGGCGCCGTCGGCGGAGACACCACATTCATTTGCTCCCGCTCTGCTTCCACATAGCCTTCCTCGTCAAACATGTCGACACAAGCGTACCGACACACCACACACACAGGGGATGCTCTTTTGAAGACAGTTCCCCCACAAGGCCCTTTGGAGAGAGAGAGAGAGAGTATGCCAGCACACACCCCAGCGCTATATGTCCCAGGAATCACACAGAAACTTAGTGTTAACCCAGTAGCTGCTGTATATTATGTTTTTGCGCCTAATTTATGTGACCCCCCTCTCTTTTTACCCTCTTCTACCGTGAATCTGCAGGGGAGAGCCTGGGGAGCTTCCTCTCAGCGGAGCTGTGGAGAAAAAATGGCGCTGGTGAGTGCTGATGAAGAAGCCCCGCCCCCTCAGCGGCGGGCTTCTGTCCCACGCTTCTGTACAATATTATGGCGGGGGCTCATACATATATACAGTGCCCAACTGTATATATGTCCAACTTTTGCCAAGAGGTCCTAATTGCTGCCCAGGGCGCCCCCCCCCCCCCCCCTGCACCCTACAGTGACCGGAGTATGTGGGTGTAGTGTGGGTGCAATGGCGCACAGCTGCAGTGCTGTGCGCTACCTCAGTGAACACTGGGGTCTTCTGCCGCCGATTTTGAAGTCTTCTTGCTTCTTTCACCCGGCTTCTCTCTTCCGGCTCTGCGAGGGGGACGGCGGCGCGGCTCCGGGATCGGACGACAAAGGGTGAGATCCTGTGTACGATCCCTCTGGAGCTAATGGTGTCCAGTAGCCTAAGAAGCAGGACCTATCTGCAGAGAGTAGGGCTGCTTCTCTCCCCTCAGTCCCACGATGCAGGGAGTCTGTTGCCAGCAGAGCTCCCTGAAAATAAAAAAACCTAACAAAATACTTTCTTATAGCAAGCTCAGGAGAGCTCACTAAACAGCACCCAGCTCGTCCGGGCACAGATTTAAACTGAGGTCTGGAGGAAGGACATAGAGGGAGGAGCCAGAGCACACCAGAATCCAAATTCTTTCTTAAAGTGCCCATGTCTCCTGCAGAGCCCGTCTATTCCCCATGGTCTTTACGGAGTCCCCAGCATCCACTAGGACGTTAGAGAAATATGAACGATCTCGTTCATTAATGAACAAGATATCGTTCATATCTTTCAGTGTGTATGCACCAACGATGAACGATGCGCGGACCCACGCTCGTTTTTCATTGCTGCTGGCTCATTTATGCATGCAAGCCAATATGAACAATATCATCCATATTAGCATGCAGGGCTATGTGGCTGGGTAATGGGGGAGTAATAAAACTTCACTACCCCCCCACACACACACCCGCCCGCCACCAGTTCAGCCGTCGGGAACCTCGGCCGGCAATCGGCCAGTGTGTAGGGCCCTTAAGTCAGACAGAACTCAAGATATTTGGCTCGGAAGCGCAATTAACATGCTTGGATGGGGACCACTGCTTTGAAGTCGGATATCTCCTGTTCCCCTGGGCCAATTTTAAAAAATCTGGTACCCCTGGAAAAAGGGGACCCTCAGCTATCAGCCTTTATACTCCCTGGGGCCCTCGGGCAACTGCTCATTGAGCCCATATGAAAAGATGGCCCTGGATGTATGAGGAGACATCTGTACACTATCCCCTCCACCCTTTTGCAACCACACCACAGGGTGAGCACTCATAATATTCTATCTATTGCTAAGTTTCCAGTAGGAATGGATTCACCGACAGTACCAAGCTGCACAACCCCTAGCCCCCCCTCCACCCCAAAACACACTGTAGCAGACAATCCTTCACAACACGACACCCAAGAAGCACAGTTGACCACCCCCTCTACATGTACACAAACCAACCAACGTCTCCTAGTATATGCTATAGAAATATAAAGCACTATTACTGTATCTAGGAACAGCATCTGTGAAGATTAGATATGCAGTACTGAACAGTTACAGCAATGTAATATATTAACTGGTAGTGTCTCTGTACAGTCAGAGTACAGAAGGGTCAAATAAAAAAAATGTATAGTACTGTAAAGTGTTCTGATGTTCCCATAAGGTAATCAGCTTCTCACCATTAGTATGTAGTCTCGACACTAGTATGTAGTTAGTATTTTAAAGCTGCTGATGTCGATATGAGCAGTGTTCCAAGGAACCTAGGGCCTAATTCAGATCACAGAGGATCTGGGTCGCATGACACAAAGTACAGATGTTAAGTACTTTGCGCATGAGCCGGATCCATACTGCACATGTGTAGTACCGGTCCTGCATCGTTGGACACACTACGACTGCAGACGTCAAGAGATTGACAGTCTGTAGCCGTAGGAGGGTGAGCAAGGGCTGGAGCCGGCCTCAGTTTCCCAAAATGGAGGCGTGTCACAGCCATTTTGGGGGAGTCCAAGTTCAGGATCTCCGTTCTGCAGTGGCCAACTTGCACGACCCCATAGGTCACACAGCTGACCAATGGTGGCGCAGGACATAGTATGGAACACTAATGCAAGAAGAAGAAGTCTACTTAGATCAGATGCCTCCTGCTGCATTACCATACTACCAAGTAAGCAGCAGCGATAGCACCTTACGTCGACATCTGAATTAGGGCTCAAATGGTCTGCGGGAGGTGGTTCTCGGTATCAGGATGTAGGTTCTGCAGGAACTCCACTGATCATGTACAGTTAAATTGCCGGCAGTGAACAAACTGAAGTCAGTATGTAGCCCCGGGCAAGACCTTTAACCGCGGTAATTTACAGCGTCTAACAGGATACAGCCCTAAATATAGAAGATCCCAATAACTTCAAGCAGCAGCAAAAGTAGTCTTTATTGGTTGATCACTTACCATACTCAATGCCACTGAGCAGGAAGAGGAATCCAATCACCACATTTGCCAATTTTCGCTTCCTCTGCGTCACATCTAGGGGAAAAGAAACAAGAAATAGAAGACTAATTTCTATAGTATATGTAACCTAAATGCCATAAGATTAAAAATAAGAAAAGATCCACCAACCCAGTGGTTCCCAAACTTTATTAAATCACAGCGCCCTAGAGTATCAGAAATTTTTTTATGGTACCCCTAGGGCAAAAGATTCTTATTGAGAAATGTAGAAAAAATATTCAATTAAGTAAAATAGGATTTTAATACCTATTAAGAACCATGGGGTATAGACGGGATCCACAGGCGACATGGGCACTTTAAGACTTTCAAAGGGGTGTGAACTGGCTCCTCCCTCTATGCACCGCCTCCAGACTCCAGTTATAGGAACTGTGCCCAGGGAGACGGACATTTCGAGGAAAAGGATTTATTGTTAAACTAAGGTGAGATACATACCAGCTCACATCTCAAGCACGCCGTAAAACATGGCATTTAACACAACGCAAGTCAATGGCATGAACATCATCAGCAACAGGCTGACTATAAACGTAACACAACATGTGTGTAACCACAACTAATAACTGCAGATGCAGGGCGCCCGTCCCAGTGCGTACTGTATCATCTACGGACTAAGAGAAAAGGATTTACCGGTAGGTATTAAAATCCTATTTTCTCATACGTCCTAGAGGATGCTGGGGTCACATCAAGAACCATGGGGTTATAACCAAGGCTCTAGAACGGGCGGGAGAGTGCGGATGACTCTGCAGCACCGATTGACCAAACATGAGGTCCTCATTAGCCAGGGTATCAAACTTGTAGAACTTCGCAAAGGTGTTTGAACCCGACCAAGTAGCTGATCGGCAAAGTTGTAATGCCGAGACCCCTCGGGCAGCCGCCCAGGACGAGCCCACCTTTCTGGTAGAATCGGCCTTCACCGATTTTGGTAACGGCAATCCAGCCGTAGAATGAACCTGCTGAATCGTATGACAGATCCAGCGCGCAATAGTCTGCTTGGAAGCCTTGTGAGACAAGGCCGCCAATTCAGACACCCGCCTTGCGGATGCCAATGCCAACAGCATGACCACTTTCCAAGTAAGAAATTTTACTCTACCTTCTGCAAAGGTTCAAACCAATGAAATTGAAGGAATGCAACACCACGTAAAGATCCCACAGGGGGCACAAAGGGAGGTTGGATCTGCAACACGCCTTTCACGAAAGTCTGAACTTCTGGAAGGGAAGTTTTTGGAAGAAAACCGATAAAGCTGAAATTTGAACTTTAATTGAGCCCAACTTTAGGCCCGCATCTACACCGGCTTGTAGAAAATGGAGAAAACGTGCTAACTGAAATTCTTCCGCAGGAGCCTTCTTGGATTCACAACAAGACACGTATTTTCTCCAAATACGGTGGTAATGTTTAGACGTTACTCCGTTCCTAGCCTGAATAAGGGTGGGGATAACTTCCTCGGGAATACCCTTTCGGGCTAGGATCTGGCGTTCAACCTCCAAGCCGTCAAATGAAGTCACGGTAAGTCTTGGAACACGCATGCTGTAACAGATCCTCCCTCAGAGGAAGAGGCCAGGGATCTCCTACGAGTAATTCCTGAAGATCCGGATACCAAGCCCTCCTTGGCCAGTCTGGAACAATGAGGATCACTCGAACCTTTGTTCTTCTTATGATCTTTATCACTTTTGGAATGAGTGGAAGTGAAGGAAACACGTACACCAACTGAAACACCGTCACTAGGGCATCCACTGCTATTGCTTGAGGGTCTCTTGACCTGGAACAATATCTCTGAAGTTTCTTGTTGAGGCGAGACACCATCATGTCTATTTGAGGAATTCCCCAAAGACTTGCAAAGACCTCTTGATGAAGACCCCACTCTCCTGGATGGAGATCGTGTCTGCTGAGGAAGTCTGCTTCCCAGTTGTCCACTCCTGGAATGAAGATCGCTGACAGAGCGCTTGTATGCCTTTCCGCCCAATGGAGCACCTTTGTGGCCTCTGCCATTGCCGCTCTGCTCTTTGTTCCGCCCTGGCGGTTTATGTACACTACTGCTGTTATGTTGTCCGACTGAATCAAGACGGGCCGATTGCGAAGAAGATGTTCCGCTTGCAGAAGGCCGTTGTGAATGGCCCTTAACTCCAGAACGTTTATGTGTAGACATTTCCTGGCTTGACCATCTTCCCTGGAAAGTTTCCCCCTGCGTGACTGCTCCCCAGCCTCGGAGACTCGCATCCGTGGTCACTAAGATCCAGTACTGGATCCCGAACCTGCATCCCTCTAGGAGGTGAGAGCTGTGCAGCCACCACAGGAGTGAGATTCTGGTCTTGGAAGACAGGGTTATCCTTCGGTGCATGTGCAGATGGGACCCGGACCACTTGTCCAACAGGTCCCACTGAAACACTCTAGCATGGAATCTGCCAAAGTGAATGGCCTCGTAGGCCACCACCATCTTTCCCAGCAACCGAGTGCATTGATGGATCGATACTCTTGCTGGTTTCAGCATTTGTTTGACCAGGTTCTGAATTTCCAGAGCCTTTTCCACTGGAAGAAAGACTCTAATTCTGTGTCGACAGCCGTCTCGTCGTAACCAACTGTGATTTTGGCAAGTTTAGGAGCCAACCATGTTGCTGCAGAATTGTCAGGGAGAGCGTAATGTTCTGCATCAATTGGTCCCTGGATCTCGCCTTTAGCAGGAGATCGTCCAAGTACGGGATAATCGTGACTCCTTGTTTGCGTAGGAGAACCATCATTTCGGCCATTACTTTGGTGAAAACCCTAGGAGCCGTGGACAGACCAAACGTCAACGTCTGAAATTGGTAATGACAATCCCGAACTGCAAACCTCAGGTAAGCTTGATGTGGGGGATAAATGGGAACATGCAAGTAGGCATCCTGTCACATCTGGCAGGGTTTGAGGATCCGGCAGCTGAGATTTGCCCGAGGAGGTAGCAGGCTGTGAATGAACCAGATGAGGGGGCTGGATATAGTTCCTTCGCATGGGACACGGAGCAATGAAGAACGTAGGCGAGGTTTGAGAGTCAATGGAAAGTATTTATTATGTACAGGGCAGAGGTAGAGAACCGAGGCTGAAGCACAATGGTTAAAGACGTGGCTGGAGGTGAAGAACTGCGGACTGTGATTCGAAAGACGAGACTGTAGATGATGAACTGTGGAACTGTGGATGGTAGTTGAGAACGTGGCTGGAGACAAGGACTGTGGACTGTGGTTTGGAAAATGAGGCTTGAAGATAATAATCTGCAGGCTGTGGTCAGTGGTACAAAGGCGTGGCTGGTGAAGGAGAACTGTGGAGTGTGGCTTGAAAGACGAGGCAGAAGACCCGGGGCCGACTGTGCCCAAAGAGTCTTACTGGACCGGGTTTTCCAGGAGCGCTTCCACAGGCAGTAGCAGGCAAGAAACGGCAGGGCTGCAGCAGCAACAGAGAACCGACCAAGCAGGATCAGGAGGAACCAAGATACAGCAGGAATTCTGGGAGCACAGGCTAAAGCACCTACAACAGGGTTGTAACTTGAAGCACTGGCATCCCTGTCCTAAAGCAGCCCCCTTTTATAGGGAGAGCTTCCCCTGGATTGGCTGGAAGAAACAGGAAACAGGAACTATGCTTAAAACTTGGTCTCCAACATGGCGGCGCCCAGTAATGCAGACCTTTTTGCAAAGCCACATTGCTCACTGCCCCTGGTCTCCAAGCAACGGTTCAGCAAGAGCGACCCGCTGTAGCGGCGTCCCGCGGCCACGAGCGGACCCCCTCACCGCCGCTACTGCTGCCCACGGATCCGGCGCAGCAGCCCGCACAACGCCAAGGAAGCCAGCCCCGCGGCCCCAGCGTACCGGTAAGACTCCGGACGCTGACACATCCTTTATGTCTACTGACACCATAAAATCCCCCTCCTCCAAACTGGAGATCACTGCCCGGAGAGATTCCATCTTGAATCAGAATTTTTTTTTTAGGTAGAAATTTAGGGATTTGAGGTTCAGGATTGGTCTGACTGAGCCGTCTGGCTTCGGGACCATGAACAGGCTCGAATAAAAGCCTTCTCCCTGTTGCGACGAGGGAACCCTGACAATGACTTGATTGTGACACAATTTTTGTATTGCGGCGCATACCACCTCCCTGTCTGGAAGAGAAGCTAAAAGATTTCATTTTCGGTGGCCCCCGAAAAAGGAAACTGCTTCCAGAGTAAAATTTAAATTGACAGAAATGGAGTCTTCTGCTTGGTCCTCCTTCATGGCTGCTGTGTGTGGATTCTTAGGGAACAGCAGAGAGGCCAACTACGTGTCCACCATGAATTAATTATTGGTCAACTACTAGAATATGGGTTGTAGAATGTCACTTAAAATAAGAATTTACTTACCGATAATTCTATTTCTCGTAGTCCGTAGTGGATGCTGGGGACTCCGTCAGGACCATGGGGTTTAGCGGCTCCGCAGGAGACAGGGCACAATAATAAAAGCTTTAGGATCAGGTGGTGTGCACTGGCTCCTCCCCCTATGACCCTCCTCCAAGCCTCAGTTAGGATACTGTGCCCGGACGAGCGTGCATAATAAGGAAGGATATTGAATCCCGGGTAAGACTCATACCAGCCACACCAATCACACCGTACAACCTGTGATCTGAACACAGTTAACAGTATGATAACAACGAAGGAGCCTCTGAAAAGATGGCTCACAACAAGAATAACCCGATTTTTGTAACAATAACTATGTACAAGTATTGCAGACAATCCGCACTTGGGATGGGCGCCCAGCATCCACTACGGACTACGAGAAAATAAGATTTTACTTACCGATAAATCTATTTCTCATAGTCCGTAGTGGATGCTGGGGACTCCGTCAGGACCATGGGGGGATAGCGGCTCCGCAGGAGACAGGGCACAAAAAGTAAGCTTTTAGGATCACATGGTGTGTACTGGCTCCTCCCCCTATGACCCTCCTCCAAGCCTCAGTTAGGATACTGTGCCCGGACGAGCGTACACAATAAGGAAGGATCTTGAATCCCGGGTAAGACTCATACCAGCCACACCAATCACACCGTACAACCTGTGATTTGAACCCAGTTAACAGTATGATAACAACGAAGGAGCCTCTGAAAAGATGGCCCACAACAATAATAACCCGATTTTTGTAACAATAATTATGTACAAGTAATGCAGACAATCCGCACTTGGGATGGGCGCCCAGCATCCACTACGGACTATGAGAAATAGATTTATCGGTAAGTAAAATCTTATTTTCTCTAACGTCCTAGTGGATGCTGGGGACTCCGTCAGGACCATGGGGATTATACCAAAGCTCCCAAACGGGCGGGAGAGTGCGGATGACTCTGCAGCACCGAATGAGAGAACTCCAGGTCCTCCTCAGCCAGGGTATCAAATTTGTAGAATTTTACAAACGTGTTCCTGCCTGACCACGTAGCTGCTCGGCAAAGTTGTAAAGCCGAGACCCCTCGGGCAGCCGCCCAAGATGAGCCCACCTTCCTTGTGGAATGGGCATTTACAGATTTTGGCTGTGGCAGGCCTGCCACAGAATGTGCAAGTTGAATTGTACTACAAATCCAACGAGCAATAGTCTGCTTAGAAGCAGGAGCACCCAGCTTTTTGGGTGCATACAATATAAACAGCAAGTCAGACTTTCTGACTCCAGCCGTCCTGGAATTTATATATATATATATATATATATATATATATATATATATATATATATATTTATTTTCAGGGCCCTGACAACGTCTAGCAACTTGGAGTCCTCCAAGTCCCTAGTAGCCGCAGGCACCACAATAGGTTGTTTCAGGTGAAACGCTGACACCACCTTAGGAAGAAACTGGGGACGAGTCCCAGTTCTGCCCCGTCCGAATGGAAAATCAAATATGGGCTTTTGTAAGACAAAGCCGCCAATTCTGACAATCGCCTGGCCGAGGCCAGGGCCAACAGCATGGTCACTTTCCATGTGAGATATTTCAAATCCACAGATTTGAGCGGTTCAAACCAATATGATTTGAGGAATCCCAACACTACTTTGAGATCCCACGGTGCCACTGGAGGCACAAAAGGGGCTGTATATGCAATACTCCCTTGACAAATGTCTGGACTTCAGGAACTGAAGCCAATTCTTTCTGGAAAAAAATCTACAGGGCCGAAACTTGAACCTTAATGGACCCCAATTTGAGGCTCATAGACACTCCTGTTTTCAGGAAGTGCAGAAATCGACCTAGTTGAAATTTCTTCGTGGGGCCTTCCTGGCCTCACCCACGCAACATATTTTTGCCACATGTGGTGATAACGTTGTGCGGTCACCTCCTTCCTGGCTTTGACCAGGGTAGGTATGACCTCTTCCGGAATGCCTTTTCCCTTAGAATCCGGCGTTCAACCGCCATGCCGTCAAACGCAGCCGCGGTAAGTCTTGGAACAGACATGGTACTTGCTGAAGCAAGTCCCTTCTTAGCTCCTGAGGCCATTAGTCCTCTATGAGCATCTCTTGAAGTTCCGGGTACCAAGTCCCTCTTGGCCAATCCGGAGCCACGAGTATAGTTCTTACTCCTCTACGTCTTATAATTCTCAATACCTTGGTTATGAGAAGCAGAGGAGGGAACACATACACCGACTGTTACACCCACGGTGTTACCAGGACATCCACAGCTATCGCCTGAAGGTCTCGTGACCTGGCGCAATACCTGTCCCGTTTTTTGTTCGGGCGGGACGCCATCATGTCCACCTTTGGTCTTTCCCAACGGTTCACAATCATGCGGAAAACTTCCCTATGAAGATCCCACTCTCCCGGGTGGAGGTCGTGCCTGCTGAGGAAGTCTGCTTCCCAGTCGTCCACTCCCGGAATGAACACTGCTGACAGTGCTATCACATGATTTTCCGCCTAGCGAAAAATCCTTGCAGTTTTGCCACTGCCCTCCTGCTTCTTGTGCCGCCCTTTCTGTTTACGTGGGCGACTGCCGTGATGTTATCCCACTGGATCAATACCGGCTGACCTTGAAGCAGAGGTCTTGCTAAGTTTAGAGCATTATAAATTTGCTCTTAGCTCCAGTATATTTATGTGGAGAGAATTCTCCAGACTTGATCACACTCCCTGGAAATTTTTTCCCTGTGTGACTGCTCCCCAGCCTCTCAGGCTGGCCTCCGTGGTCACCAGCATCCAATCCTGAATGCCGAATCTACGGCCCTCTAGAAGATGAGCACTCTGTAATCACAACAGGAGAGACACCCTTGTCCTTGGATATAGGGTTATCCGCTGATGCATCTGAAGATGCGATCCGGACCATTTGTCCAGCAGATCCCACTGAAGAGTTCTTGCATGAAATCTGCCGAATGGAATCGCTTCGTAATAAGCCACCATTTTTACCAGGACTCTTGTGCAATGATGCACTGACACTTTTCCTGGTTTTAGGAGGATCCCGATTAGCTCGGATAACTCCCTGGCTTTCTCCTCTGGGAGAAACACCTTTTTCTGGACTGTGTCCAGAATCATCCCTAGGACCAGCAGACGTGTCGTCGGAACAACTGCGGTTTTGGAATATTTAGAATCCACCCGTGTTGTCGTAGAACTACTTGAGATAGTGCTACTCCGACCTCTAACTGTTCTCTGGACCTTGTTCTTATCAGGAGGTCGTCCATTTTCTTTGAAGACGAATCCTCATTTCGGTCATTACCTTGGTAAAGACCCGGGGTGCCTTGGACAATCCAACGGCATCGTCTGAAACTGATAGTGACAGTTCTGTACCACGAACCTGAGATACCCTTGGTGAGAAAGGCAAATTTTGGGACATGGAGGTAAGCATCCCTGATGTCCCGGGACACCATATAGTCCCCTTCTTCCCGGTTCGCTATCACTGCTCTGAGTGACTCCATCTGGATTTGAACCTTTGTAAGTGTTCAAATATTTCAGATTTAGAATAGGTCTCACCTAGCCTTCTGGCTTCAGTACCACAATATAGTGTGGAATAATACCCCTTTCCCTGTTGTAGGAGGGGTAATTTTATTATCACCTGCTGGGAATACAGCTTGTGAATTGTTTTCAATACTGCCTCCCTGTCTGAGGGAGACATTGGTACAGCAGACTACAGGAACCTGCGAGGGGGAAACGTCTCGACATTCCAATCTGTACCCCTTGGATACTACTTGTAGGATCCAGGGGTCCTGTACGGTCCTAGCGTCATGCTGAGAACTTGGTAGAAGCGGTGAAGGGCTTCTGTTCCTGGGAATGGGCTGCCTGCTGCAGTCTTCTTCCCTTTCCTCTATCCCTGGGCAGATATGACTCTTATAGGGACGAAAGGACTGAGGCTGAAAAGACGGTGTCTTTTTCTGCAGAGATGTGACTTAGGGTAAAAAACGGTGGATTTTCCAGCAGTTGCCGTGGCCACCAGGTCCCATGGACCGACCCCAAATAACTCCTCCCCTTTATACGGCAATACATCTTTGTGCCGTTTGGAATCTGCATCACCTGACCACTGTCGTGTCCATAAACATCTTCTTGCAGATATGGACATCGCATTTACTCTTGATGCCAGAGTGCAAATATCCCTCTGCGCATCTCGCATATATAGAAATGCATCCTTTAAATGCTCTATAGTCAATAAAATACTGTCCCTGTCAAGGGTATCAATATTTTTAGTCAGGGAATCCGACCAAGCCACCTCAGCTCTGCACATCCAGGCTGAGGCGATCGCTGGTCGCAGTATAACACCAGCATGTGTGTGTATACTTTTTTGGATATTTTCCAGCCTCCTATCAGCTGGCTCCTTAAGTACGGCCCTATCTGTAGATGGTACCGCCACTTGTTCTGATAAGCATGTGAGCGCCTTATCCACCCTAAGGGGTGTTTCCCAACGCGCCCTAACATCTGGCGGGAAAGGGTATACCGCCAATAATTTTCTATCGGGGGAAACCCACGCATCATCACACACTTCATTTAATTTATCTGATTCAGGAAATACTACAGGTAGTTTTTTCACATCCCACATAATACCCTTTTTTGTGGTACTTGTAGTATCAGAAATATGTAACACCTCCTTCATTGCCCTTAACGTGTGGCCCTAAAGGAAAATACGTTTGTTTGTTTTTTTTGTTTTTTTTCACCGTCGACACTGAAATCAGTGTCTGGGTCTGTGTCGACCGACTGAGGTAAATGGGCGTTTTACAGCCCCTGACGGTGTTTGAGACGCCTGGACAGGTACTAATTTGATCGCCGGCCGTCTCATGTCGTCAACCGGCTTGCAGCGTGTTGACATTATCACGTAATTCCATAAATAAGCCATCCATTCCGGTGTCGACTCCCTAGAGAGTGACATCACCATTACAGGCAATTTGCTCTGCCTCCTCACCAACATTTTCCTCATACATGTCGACACACACGTACCGACATACAGCACACACATAGGGAATGCTCTGATAGAGGACAGGACCCACTAGCCCTTTGGGGAGACAGAGGGAGAGTTTGCCAGCACACACCAAAACGCTATAATTATACAGGGACAACCTTTATATAAGTGTTCCTCCCTTATAGCATTTAATATATATTCATATCGCCAAATCAGTGCCCCCCCTCTCTGTTTTTAACCCTGTTTCTGTAGTGCAGTGCAGGGGAGAGCATGGGAGCCTTCCCACCAGCATTTCTGTGAGGGAAAATGGCGCTGTGTGCTGAGGAGAATAGGCCCCGCCCCCTTTTCGGCGGGCTTCTTCTCCGGAGTTTGTGATGTTTGGCAGGGGTTAAATACATCCATATAGCCTCAAGGGCTATATCTGATGTATTTTTCGCCATACAGGTATCATACATTGCTGCCCAGGGCGCCCCCCCCCGCGCCCTGCACCCTCCGTGACCGCTGTGTGAAGTGTGCTGACAACAATGGCGCACAGCTGCAGTGCTGTGCGCTACCTGATGAAGACTGAAAGTCTTCTGCCGCCTGGTTCCGGACCTCTTCAATTTTCAGCATCTGCAAGGGGGGTCGGCGGCGCGGCTCCGGGACGAACCCCAGGGCGAGACCTGTGTTCCGACTCCCTCTGGAGCTAATGGTGTCCAGTAGCCTAAGAAGCCAATCCATCCTGCACGCAGGTGAGTTCACTTCTCTCCCCTAAGTCCCTCGTAGCAGTGAGCCTGTTGCCAGCAGGACTCACTGAAAATAAAGAACCTAAAAACTTTTTCTAAGCAACTCTTTAAGAGAGCCACCTAGATTGCACCCTGCTCGGACGGGCACAAAAACCTAACTGAGGCTTGGAGGAGGGTCATAGGGGGAGGAGCCAGTACACACCATGTGATCCTAAAAGCTTACTTTTTGTGCCCTGTCTCCTGCGGAGCCGCTATCCCCCCATGGTCCTGACGGAGTCCCCAGCATCCACTAGGACGTTAGAGAAATAGAATTATCGGTAAGTAAATTCTTATTTTCTCTAACGTCCTAAGTGGATGCTGGGGACTCCGTCAGGACCATGGGGATTATACCAAAGCTCCCAAACGGGCGGGAGAGTGCGGATGACTCTGCAGCACCGAATGAGAGAACTCCAGGTCCTCCTCAGTCAGGGTGTGCCCCTGACCAAGTAGCAGCTCGGCAAAGTTGTAAAGCCGAGACCCCTCGGGCAGCCGCCCAAGATGAGCCCACTTCCTTGTGGAATGGGCTTTTACTGATTTTGGCTGTGGCAAGCCTGCCACAGAATGTGCAAGCTGAATTGTACTACAAATCCAGCGAGCAATCGTCTGCTTAGAAGCAGGAACACCCATCTTGTTGGGTGCATACAGGCTAAACAGCGAGTCAGATTTTCTGACTCCAGTCGTCCTGGAAACATATATTTTCAGGGCCCTGACAACGTCAAGTAACTTGGAGTCCTCCAAGTCCCTAGTAGCCGCAGGTACCACAATAGGTTGGTTCATGTGAAAAACAGAAAACACCTTAAGGAGAAATTGAGGACGAGTCCTCAATTCTGCCCTGTCAGAATGAAAAATTAAGTAAGGGCTTTTATATGATAAAGCCGCCCATTCTGACACACGCCTGGCTGAAGCCAGGGCTAATAGAATCTTCACCTTCCATGTGAAATATTTTAATTCCACAGTGGTGAGTGGATCAAACCAATGTGACTTTTAGGAAACTCAAAACAACATTGAGATCCCAAGGTGCCACTGGGGGCACAAAAGGAGGCTGTATATGCAGTACCCCTTTTACAAACGTCTGAACTTCAGGCACTGAAGCCAGTTCTTTCTGGAAGAAATTCGACAGGGTCGAAATTTGAACCTTAATGGACCCTAATTTTAGGCCCATAGACAGTCCTGTTTTCAGGAAATGTAGGAAACGACCCAGTTGGAATTCCTCTGTAGGGACCTTCTTGGCCTCACACCACGCAACATATTTTCGCCAAATGCGGTGAAAATGTTTTTGCGGTTACATCCTTCCTGGCTTCGACCAGGGTAGGGATGACTTCATCTGGAATGCCCTTTCAGGATCCGGCGTTCAACTGCCATGCCGTCAAACGCAGTCGCGGTAAGTCTTGGAACAGACAAGGCCCCTGCTGGAGCAGGTCCTTTCTTAAAGGTAGAGGCCACGGTTCTTCCGTGAGCATCTCTTGAAGTTCCGGGTACCAAGTCCTTCTTGACCCATCCGGAACCACGAGTATCGTTCTTACTCATCTCCTTCCTATGATTCTCAGTACTTTTGGTATGAGATGCATAGGAGGGAACACATACCCTGACTGGTACACCCACAGTGTTACCAGAGCGTCCACCGCTATTGCCTGAGGGTCCCTTGACCTGGCGCAATATTTGTCTAGTTTTTTGTTCAGGCGGGACGCCATCATGTCCACCTTTGGTTTTCCCAACGGTTTACAATCATGTGGAAGACTTCCCGCTGAAGTCCCCACTCTCCCGGGTGGAGGTTATGCCTGCTGAGGAAGTCTGCTTCCCAGTTTTCCACTCCCGGAATTAACACTGCTGAGAGTGTTATCACATGATTTTTCGCCCAGCGAAGAATCCTTGCAGTTTCTGCCATTTCCCTCCTGCTTCATGTGCCGCCCTGTCTGTTTACGTGGGAGACTGCCGTGATGTTGTCCCACTGGATCAATACCGGCTGACCTTGAAGCAGAGGTCTTGCTAAGCTTAGAGCCTTGTAAATTGCCCTTAGCTCCAGTATATTTATGTGGAGAGAAGTCTCCAGACTTGATCACACTCCCTGGAAAATTTTTTCCTTGTGTGACTGCTCCCCAGCCACTCAGGCTGGCATCCGTGGTCACCAGGACCCAGTCCTGAATGTCGAATCTGCGGCCCTTTCATAGATGAGCACTCTGCAGCCACCGCAGAAGAAAACACCCTTGTCCTTGGAGACAGGGTTATCCGCTGATGCATCTGAAGATGCGATCCGGACCATTTTCCCAGCAGATTCCACTGAAAGGTTCTTGCGTGAAATCTACCGAATGGGATCGCTTTGTAAGAAACCACCATTTTTCACAGGACCCTTGTGCAATGATGCACTGATATTTTTCCTGGTTTTAGGAGGTTCCTGACTAGCTCGGATAACTCCCTGGCCTTCTTCTCCGGGAGAAAACATCCTTTTCTGGACTGTGTCCAGAATCATTCCTAGGAACATTAGACGTGTCGTCGGAAAAAGTTGCGATTTTGGAATATTTAGAATCCACTCGTGCTGTCGTAGAACTACTTGAGATAGTGCTACTCCGACCGCCAACTGTTCTCTGGACCTTGCCCTTATCAAGAAAGCGTCCATATTTCTTTTAGGAAGAATCATCATTTCGGCCATTACCATGGTAAAGACCCGGGGTGCCGTGGACAATCCAAACGGCAGCTTCTGAACTGATAGTGACAGTTCTGTACCACGAACCTGAGATACCCTTGGTGAGAAGGGCAAAATTTGGACATGTAGGTAAGCGTCCCTGATATCCAGTGACACCATATCGTCCTGGTTCGCTATCACTGCTCTGAGTGACTCCATCTTGATTTGAACCCTTGTATGTAATTGTTCAAATCTTTTAGATCTCACCGAGCCGTTTGGCTTCAGTACCACAATATAGTGTGGAATAATACCCCTTCCCTTGTTGTAGGAGGGGTACTTTGATTATCACCTGCTGGGAATACAGCCTGTGAATTTTTTCCCCAATACTGCATCCCTGTCGGAGGGAGACGTTGGTAAAGCAGACTTCAGGAACTTGTGAGGGGAAGACGTCTCGAATTTCCACTGTACACCTGGGATACTACGTGTAGGATCCAGGAGTCCACTTGCGAGTGAGCCCACTGCGTGCTGAAACTCTTGAGATGACCCCCCACCGCACCTGAGTCCGCTTGTATGGCCCCAGCGTCATGCTGCGGACTTGGCAGAAGCTGTGGAGGACTTCTGTTCCTGGGAATGGGCTGCCTGCTGCAGTCTTCTTCCCTTTCCTCTAACCCTGGGCAGATATGACTGGCCTTTGTCCCGCCTGCCTTTATGGGTACGAAAGGACTGAGACTGAAAAGACTGTGTCCTTTTCTGCTGAGATGTGACTTGGGGTAACAAAAGTGGATTTTCCAGCTGTTGCCATGGCCACCAGGTCCGATGGACCGCCCCTTTATACGGCAATACTTCCATGTGCCGTCTGGAATCTGCATCACCTGACCACTGTCGTGTCTATAAACATCGTCTGGCAGATATGGACATCACATCTACTCTTGATGCCAGAATGCAAATATCCCTCTGCGCATCTCGCATATATAGAAATGCATCCTTAAAATGCTCTATAGTCAATAAAATATTGTTCCTGTCAAGGGTATCAATATTTTCAGTCAGGAAATCCGACCAAGCCCCCCCAGCGCTGCACATCCAGGCTGAGGCGATTGCTGGTCGTAGTATAACACCAGTATGTGTGTATATACTTTTTAAGATATTTTTCAGCTTCCTATCAGCTGGCTCTTTGAGGGCGGCCGTATCTGGAGACGGTAACGCCACTTGTTTTTATAAGCGTGTGAGCGCCTTATCCACCCTAAGGTGTGTTTCCCAACTCGCCCTCACTTCTGGCGGGAAAGGGTATACCTCCAATAATTTTCTATCGGAGGAAACCCACGTATCATCACACACTTTAATTTATCTGATTCAGGAAAAACTACAAGTAGATTATTCCCACCCTACATAATACCCTTATATGTGGTACTTGTAGTATCAGAAATATGTAACACCTCCTTCATTGCCCTTAACATGTAACGTGTGGCCCTAAAGGAAAATACGTTTGTTTCTTCACCGTCGACACTGAAGTCAGTGTCCGTGTCTGTGTCGACCAACTGAGGTAAATGGGCATTTTTACAAGCCCCTGACGGTGTCTGAGACGCCTGGACAGGTACTAATTTGTTTGCCGGCCGTCTCATGTCGTCAACCGACCTTGCATCGTGTTGACATTATCACGTAGTTCCTAAATAAGCCATCCATTCCGGTGTCGACTCCCTAGAGAGTGACATCACCAATACAGGCAATTTGCTCCGCCTCCTCACCAACATCGTCCTCCTACATGTCGACACACACGTACCGAAACACAGCACACACACAGGGAATGCTCTGATAGAGGACAGGACCCCACTAGCCCTTTGGGGAGACAGAGGGAGAGTTTGCCAGCACACACCAAAAACGCTATAATTATACAGGGACAACCCCTTATACAAGTGTTTTCCCTTATAGCATTTTCACATATGTAATCATATCGCCAAATAAGTGCCCCCCCTCTCTATTTTAACCCTGTTTCTGTAGTGCAGTGCAGGGGAGAGCCTGGGAGCCTTCCTCACAGCAGAGCTGAGCAGGAAAATGGCGCCGTGTGCTGAGGAGAATAGGCCCCGCCCCCTAAAACGGCGGGCTCTTCTCCCGGAGTTTGTGAGTTCTGGCAGGGGTTAAATACATCCATATAGCCTCAAGGGCTATATGTGATGTATTTTAGCCATAAAAAAGGTATAATACATTGCTGCCCAGGGCGCCCCCCCCAGCGCCCTGCACCCTCAGTGACCGCTGGTATGAAGTGTGCTGACAACAATGGCGCACAGCTGCAGTGCTGTGCGCTACCTTATGAAGACTGAAAGTCTTCTGCCGCCTGTTTCTGGACCTCTGGACCTCTTCAACTTCGGCATCTGCAAGGGGGGTCGGCGGCACGGCTCCGGGACGAACCCCAGGGTGAGACCTGTGTTCCGACTCCCTCTGGAGCTAATGGTGTCCAGTAGCCTAAGAAGCAAATCCATCCTGCACGCAGGTGAGTTTACTTCTCTCCCCTAAGTCCCTCGTAGCAGTGAGCCTGTTGCCAGCAGGACTCACTGAAAATAAAAAACCTAACTTAAACTTTTATTCTAAGCAGCTCAGGAGAGCCACCTAGATTGCACCCTTCTCGGCCGGGCACAAAAATCTAACTGAGGCTTGGAGGAGGGTCATAGGGGGAGGAGCCAGTGCACACCACCTGATCCTAAAGCTTTTATTATTGTGCCCTGTCTCCTGCGGAGCCGCTAAACCCCATGGTCCTGACGGAGTCCCCAGCATCCACTTAGGACGTTAGAGAAATTCACTTTTTACATTCCCATCTAGACTTTTTTCCAAGGTAGTGTAAGTGAAGAACAGGGGGAACATTTTCACCAAGACATTCTGACAGTGGAGCATCGCTACCAAGGATTCTGGAACCTTGCAATGACTACTGCTGGTTCCATAAACCAAAGTGACTTTATATTTTATCTTTTATTAACAATTACATTATGGCTAATTTGGATTGTTAAGAGTTTCTGAGGTTTAGTTTCTGCAGTTTTTAAGCATCTTTGTAGTGTTATCAGAGATCGCAAAAATGCGCTATAGCTTATTTGTTTATGTACTCTGTACAGTAACTGGGCACTGCGGATCCCTTGTGGTACTGTATAAATAAAAGCTAACAATATGTTCTATAATCTTATCTATAATAATGCTCTTACTGCCTCTTTAGTATATAATCCATTGCACACAACAGTGGGGACCTTTGCTAGATGCCTGTTAAGTAAGTCAAGGCACAAGACCGGCTATACATTACTACTGCCACTGAACTCTGGACCACATTTTGCATTTATGTCCATTGGAGTAAAGGACAGACAACAAAGGGTAGAGGCCCCAAAAGCATTGTGCAACTATTATTTTGTACCACAGATCTTTGCAGCCAAAGCTCAGCTGACTTGCATGATATAATGCAAGCTATTGTGTATTAGGCGTTGCCTAATGCTGGGTACAAACTATCAGAGAACTTCTGCCGATCCAATAAACACTCCAATCCGATGGATCAATTATGTGCACCCATACACACTGAGTAATTTCTAGCTTCAGAAGGTATACTTCCTTCCTTCAGATGTCTTCAACATGATAGGAAGGTTGGGAACGAGCTAGCGTGTGCAGCACACCAGAGTCCAACCTCCAGATCTGACCGTTGCAGGAGCAGTTGAAGCCGTTTATTGGCTAACGCACCTACTGTACATACACATTGTAAAATTATCAGGCTAATAATAAGAATTTACTTACCGATAATTCTATTTCTCGGAGTCCGTAGTGGATGCTGGGGTTCCTGAAAGGACCATGGGGAATAGCGGCTCCGCAGGAGACAGGGCACAAAAAGTAAAGCTTTACGATCAGGTGGTGTGTACTGGCTCCTCCCCCTATGACCCTCCTCCAAGCCTCAGTTAGGTACTGTGCCCGGACGAGCGTACACAATAAGGAAGGATTTTGAATCCCGGGTAAGACTCATACCAGCCACACCAATCACACTGTACAACCTGTGATCTGAACCCAGTTAACAGTATGATAACAGCGGAGCCTCTGAAAAGATGGCTCACAACAATAATAACCCGATTTTTGTAACTATGTACAAGTATTGCAGACAATCCGCACTTGGGATGGGCGCCCAGCATCCACTACGGACTCCGAGAAATAGAATTATCGGTAAGTAAATTCTTATTTTCTCTATCGTCCTAGTGGATGCTGGGGTTCCTGAAAGGACCATGGGGACAATACCAAAGCTCCCAAACGGGCGGGAGAGTGCGGATGACTCTGCAGCACCGAATGAGAGAACTCCAGGTCCTCCTTAGCCAGGGTATCAAATTTGTAGGATTTTACAAACGTGTTTGCCCCTGACTAAATAACCGCTCGGCAAAGTTGTAAAGCCGAGACCCCTCGGGCAGCCGCCCAAGATGAGCCCACCTTCCTTGTGGAATGGGCATTTACATATTTTGGCTGTGGCAGGCCTGCCACAGAATGTGCAAGCTGAATTGTATTACACATCCAACTAGCAATAGTCTGCTTAGAAGCAAGAGCACCCAGTTTGTTGGGTGCATACAGGATAACAGCAAGTCAGTTTTCCTGACTCCAGCCGTCCTGGAACATATTTTCAGGGCCCTGACAACATCTAGCAACTTGGAGTCCTCCAAGTCCCTAGTAGGTGCAAGGCACCACAATAAGCTGGTTCAGGTGAAACACTGACACCACCTTAGGGAGAGAACTGGGGACGAGTCCGCAGCTCTGCCCTGTCCGAATGGACAAACAGATATGGGCTTTTTTGAGAAAAAACCACCAATTTGACACTCGCCTGGTCCAGGCCAGGGCCAAGAGCATGGTCACTTTTCATGTGAGATGCTTCAAATCCACAGATTTGACTGGTTTTAAACCAATGTGATTTGAGGAATCCCAGAACTACGTTGAGATCCCACAGTGCCACTGGAGGCACAAAAGGGGGTTGTATATGCAATACTCCCTTGACAAACTTCTGGACTTCAGGAACTGAAGCCAATTCTTTCTGGAAGAAAATCGACAGGGCCGAAATTTGAACCTTAATGGACCCCAATTTGCGGCCCATAGACACTCCTGTTTGCAGGAAATGCAGGAAACGACCGAGTTGAAATTTCTTTGTGGGGCCATCCTGGCCTCACACCACGCAACATATTTTCGCCACATGTGGTGATAATGTTGTGCGGTCACCTCCTTTCTGGCTTTGACCAGGGTAGGAATGACCTCTTCCGGAATGCCTTTTTCCCTTAGGATCCGGCGTTCCACCGCCATGCCGACAAACGCAGCTGCGGTAAGTCTTGGAACAGACATGGTACTTGCTGAAGCAAATCCCTTCTTAGCAGCCAGAGGCCATAAGACCTCTGTAAGCATCTCTTGAAGTTCCGGGTACCAAGTCCTTCTTGGCCAATCCGGAGCCACGAGTATAGTTCTTACTCCTCTACGTCTTATAATTCTCAGCACCTTAGGTATGAGAAGCAGAGGAGGGAACACATACACCGACTGGTACACCCACGGTGTTACCAGAACGTCCACAGCTATTGCCTGAGGGTCTCTTGACCTGGCGCAATACCTGTCCCGTTTTTTGTTCAGACGGGACGCCATCATGTCCACCTTTGGTATTTCCCAACGGTTTACAATCATGTGGAAAAAACTTCCCGATGAAGTTTCCACTCTCCCGGGTGGAGGTCGTGCCTGCTGAGGAAGTCTGCTTCCCAGTTTCCATTCCCGGGATGAAACACTGCTGACAGTGCTATCACATGATTTTCCGCCCAGCGAAAAGTCCTTGCAGTTTTTGCCATTGCCCTCCTGCTTCTTGTGTCGCCCTGTCTGTTTACGTGGGCGACTGCCGTGATGTTTTTCCCACTGGATCAATACCGGCTGACCTTGAAGCAGAGGTCTTGCTAAGCTTAGAGCATTATAAATTTACCCTTAGCTCCAGTATATTTATGTGGAGAAAAGTCTCCAGACTTGATCACACTCCCTGGAAATTTTTTCCTTGTGTGACTGCTCCCCAGCCTCTCGGGCTGGGCTCCGTGGTCACCAGCATCCAATCCTGAATGCCGAATCTGCGGCCCTCTAGAAGATGAGCACTCTATAACCACCACAGGAGAGACACCCTTGTCCTTGGATATAGGGTTATCCGCTGATGCATCTGAAGATGCGATCCGGACCATTTGTCCAGCAGATCCCACTGAAAAGTTCTTGCGTGAAATCTGCCGAATGGAATTGCTTCGTAGGAAGCCACCATTTTTACCAGGACCCTTGTGCAATGATGCACTGTTTTTAGGAGGTTCCTGACTAGCTCGGATAACTCCCTGGCTTTCTCTTCCGGGAGAAACACCTTTTTCTGGACTGTGTCCAGAATCATCCCTAGGCACAGCAGACGTGTCGTCGGGATCAGCTGCGATTTTGGAATATTTAGAATCCACCCGTGCTGTTGTAGCAGTATCCGAGATAGTGCTACTCCGACCTCCAACTGTTCCCTGGACTATGCCCTTATCAGGAGATCGTCCAAGTAAGGGATAATTAAGACGCCTTTTCTTCGAAGAAGAATCATCATTTCGGCCATTACCTTGGTAAAGACCCGGGGTGCCGTGGACAATCCAAACGGCAGCGTCTGAAACTGATAGTGACAGTTCTGCACCACGAACCTGAGGTACCCTTAGTGAGAAGGGCAAATTTGGGACATAGAGGTAAGCATCCCTGATGTCCCGGGACACTATATAGTCCCCTACTTCCTGGTTCGTTATCACTGCTCTGAGTGACTCCATCTTGATTTGAACCTTTGTAAGTGTTCAAAAAATTTTTTAGAATAAGTCTCACCTAGCCTTCTGGCTTCAGTACCACAATATAGTGTGGAATAATACCCCTTTTCTTGTAGTAGGAGAGGTAATTTAATTATCACCTGCTGGGAATACAGCTTGTGAATTTTTTCCCATACTGCCTCCTTGTCGGAGGGAGACCTTGGTAAAGCAGACTTCAGGAGCCTGCAAAGGGGAAACGTCTCGACATTCCAATCTGTACCCCTGGGATACTACTTGTAGGATCCAGGGGTCCTGTACGGTCTCAGCGCCATGCTGAGAACTTGTCAGAAGCGGTGGAACGCTTCTGTTCCTGGGAATGGGCTGCCTGCTGCAGTCTTCTTCCCTTTCCTCTATCCCTGGGCAGATATGATCTTATAGGGACGAAAGGACTGAGGCTGAAAAGACGGTGTCTTTTTCTGCAGAGATGTGACTTAGGGTAAAAACGGTGGATTTTCCAGCAGTTGCCGTGGCCACCAGGTCCGATGGACCGACCCCAAATAACTCCTCTTCCTTTATACGGCAATACACCTTTGTGCCGTTTGGAATCTGCATCACCTGACCACTGTCGTGTCCATAACATCTTCTGGCAGATATGGACATCGCATTTACTCTTGATGCCAGAGTGCAAATATCCCTCTGTGCATCTCGCATATATAGAAATGCATCCTTTAAATGCTCTATAGTCAATAAAATACTGTCCCTGTCAAGGGTATCAATATTTTTAGTCAGGGAATCCGACCAAGCCACCCCAGCTCTGCACATCCAGGCTGAGGCGATCGCTGGTCGCAGTATAACACCAGTATGTGTGTATATACTTTTTATGATATTTTCCAGCCTCCTGTCAGCTGGTCCTTGAGGACGGCCCTATCTATAGACGGTACCGCCACTTGTTTTGATAAGCGTGTGAGCGCCTTAGCCACCCTAAGGGGTGTTTCCCAACGCGCCCTAACTTCTGGCGGGAAAGGGTATACCGCCCCTAATTTTCTATCGGGGGGAACCCACGCATCATCACACACTTTATTTAATTTATCTGATTCAGGAAAAACTACGGTAGTTTTTTCACATCCCACATAATACCCTCTTTTGTGGTACTTGTAGTATCAGAAATATGTAACACCTCCTTCATTGCCTTTAACGTGTGGCCCTAATAAGGAATACGTTTGTTTATTCACCGTCGACACTGGATTCAGTGTCCCTGTCTGTGTCTGTGTCGACCGACTAAAGTAAACGGGCGTTTTAAAACCCCTGACGGTGTTTTTGAGACGTCTGGACCGGTACTAATTGTTTGTCGGCCGTCTCATGTCGTCAACCGACCTTGCAGCGTGTTGACATTATCACGTAATTCCCTAAATAAGCCATCCATTCCGGTGTCGACTCCCTAGAGAGTGACATCACCATTACAGGCAATTGCTCCGCCTCCTCACCAACATCGTCCTCATACATGTCGACACACACGTACCGACACACAGCACACACACAGGGAATGCTCTGATAGAGGACAGGACCCACTAGCCCTTTGGAGAGACAGAGGGAGAGTTTGCCAGCACACACCAAAAACGCTATAATTATATAGGGACAACCTTATATAAGTGTTTTCCCTTATAGCATCTTTATTATATATTTCTAACGCCAAATTAGTGCCCCCCCTCTCTGTTTTAACCCTGTTTCTGTAGTGCAGTGCAGGGGAGAGCCTGGGAGCCTTCCCTCCAGCCTTTCTGTGAGGGAAAATGGCGCTGTGTGCTGAGGAGATAGGCCCCGCCCCTTTTTCGGCGGCCTCGTCTCCCGCTCTTAACGGATTCTGGCAGGGGTTAAATATCTCCATATAGCCTCCGGAGGCTATATGTGAGGTATTTTTAGCCAAAATAGGTTTTCATTTGCCTCCCAGGGCGCCCCCCTCCCAGCGCCCTGCACCCTCAGTGACTGCCGTGTGAAGTGTGCTGAGAGGAAAATGGCGCACAGCTGCAGTGCTGTGCGCTACCTTTAGAAGACTGAGGAGTCTTCTGCCGCCGATTCTGGACCTCTTCTTACTTCAGCATCTGCAAGGGGGCCGGCGGCAAGGCTCCGGTGACCATCCAGGCTGTACCTGTGATCGTCCCTCTGGAGCTGATGTCCAGTAGCCAAGAAGCCAATCCATCCTGCACGCAGGTGAGTTCACTTCTTCTCCCCTAAGTCCCTCGTTGCAGTGATCCTGTTGCCAGCAGGACTCACTGTAAAATAAAAAACCTAAGCTAAACTTTTCTAAGCAGCTCTTTAGGAGAGCCACCTAGATTGCACCCTTCTCGGCCGGGCACAAAAATCTAACTGAGGCTTGGAGGAGGGTCATAGGGGGAGGAGCCAGTACACACCACCTGATCGTAAAGCTTTACTTTTTGTGCCCTGTCTCCTGCGGAGCCGCTATTCCCCATGGTCCTTTCAGGAACCCCAGCATCCACTAGGACGATAGAGAAAAGCCAATTATTGGCTGATCCGCCCGATAAATGGATAGTGTGTTATCGGCTTTGGACAGACTAAGCATACTTTTTACTTACTGAAACATTTTGTGTTTAAATCTAACAGGAGCACTAAACAGCAACAATGTCTGCAGTGCTGTAACTAGAGCGGTGTGGCCGGTTCCACCGTACAGAGCGCAGGTCACAGAATTGGCTGCCGCAATGTCTATTTGCCAGACGCCCACTGCAATGTTTTTACTAGCAGTGATTCTGGCTGCTTCTCAGCTGTCAGCACTGACTGGAGCTCCGCCGTCCAGCTCTCCCTTGTTAATGTGGCAGGAGCACAGTGACAGCAGACACAGTGGCAGACCAGGCAGCGGCTGGCTGAGCGTCCGGTATGTTGCCCTATGGATGCTATGCATGCAAATAAAGTGATAACCTGCCACAGACGGACTATGGGGCAGGGGGATTGACATTAGACTTCAACTATAAAAAAGACCATTATTCCTGTAGTGCTTCTAGATAAGGGTTAGGCATAGGGAGAAGGGAGAGGGGGATTATTAGAATTCATCCAAGAAAGAACAATAACTTTTGTTCTTTAAGTAAACTTAATAGATGCATTCTACAGTCAGTTAGGCTAATATGAATAAGGGGCATACTGTATGGTGTAATGTGAATAAGGGGCACTTATCTGTGGTGTAATTTGAATAAGGTTGCCTTACTGTGGCATCATTTGAATTGGGGTACTATTGTATGCCATGCCCCTTCGGGGTTTCTTTTATCATACCAACTGCATTCTGCAATGTGACCTATTTAAAATATGTAATACCAGACTGTGGATTACATTTACCACCACTTACCTTAAAATAAAATAAAATAAAAAAATAGACTATTGCAGTGGTTCTCAAACTGTGTGCCGTGGCACCCTGGGGTGCCGTGAGGCTCTTGCAGAGGTGCCTCGGGTTGATAATCCAGGACCAAATCAAATTATTTATGGTTAAAATGATAGGCAGAACCAGTGGCTGTCAATCCTAAAACATGTGGACAAACAGAGGCACAACTGTACACCACCACATAACTGACCCTAAGGGCTGTAACACACGCGCCGGCTTTTGCCAGGCAGGAAAAAGCCAGAAGGCTTTTTCCCGTGCCGGTATTGTACTTAACAGTGTGAGGGGTAGGGTCCTTTCACACTGCACGGCCCTGGAAATATCCACTGGAAGGTCTGGCTGCCGGGCCGACCGTGCCGTCTTTGAAGGCAGTGGACCGTGTGTGTGAAGGGGAGCTTTCACACACAACGAGGGTTTTTTCAAGCCGTGTCTGCTGCTGCGCATGCGCACAGCATTACACACGGCTCAAAGCCATTGTGTGTGAAAGACTCTGCCGGATGGCAAAAAGCCGGACAAAGTTTGTCTGGCTTTTTGCCATCCGGGGAAAACCGGGTAGTGTGTTACAGCCCTAAGCATGACAGGTAGGCACAATTTACTTAATTTTTTCCACAAATATCAGCAATAAACTTTTTCTTTAGGGGTGCCATAAAACAAATGCTGATACTCTTGGGCACCGTGATTTAAGAAAGTTTGGGAACCACTGGACTAGTGTGTTAGTTATTACTATGCATTTTATAAAACTGCATACGTACAGTATATTTAAAACACACATTAAAGAGCTCTAACTAAAACAGAGATGACCACCGAAATACAGACTGCAATAAACTCACGCCATATCACATAGCAGATAAACTTGTACTAATCCTGCTAGTTATAATGCGATTGTCTAGGCAGGATAGTCAATCTGCCAACCAAAACAATTATTCCAGGTTAGAAGATGAAGGGCCTGTTTATCAAATGTATGAATAGCCCAAACAGCAATAAATACTGCCATCTAATGCGGACTGAAATGATTTATCAAGTATTGCAGAAAATGTTCTGTCAAGACGTTAAATAAAAAAAATAAAAAAATACATTTATTGGGGGAATTGCCACACAATATATTTACTGCTATATTTTCATGTACAAAAAATATTTTATTAATATAGTGTAACTAATCTCACACCTGGCATACACAGACCTTCAATACAGAACTTTAGTTCACTTTTTCCATAGCAATTCTCAAACAGTTGTCATGATGATATATATTCATAAATCATGACATTTCTTTATACATGGCTGCAAAAACATGTACGCTTATCTTCGTATTAAGTGCCATTTTAATTAAGAGTGGACTCTTTCTGCACACGTTTTCATTGTTTCATTGATAACCACTTTTTCAACAATTTTGTATGCAGTTTCAGTTCTCTAGAATGCACCTGTCAGACACACCCATAAACAAAAAGTACATTACATCATCTTACTGTCAGTATCAGCCTGGGGATCCATGTGCTCTCAGCTGCTGTCTGTGCTACTTATAGGAGAAATAAGAGTATCCTCCCACTACACAGCATTGTCCAGATTCTTTTGACGACTGCTAGTAGCATCCACTGTCTACACTAATAAGCCCATTACATAACTATCACTGCAAACACAGATGAAGCCTCAGCAACATCTAACTGGCTGCAAATGCATGCACTATGTATGACACCAGTCTAATTTATTTCAGTGAGTAAGTATTCCCTGCCATGCTACTGCTGCTGACAGATTTTCCATTGCTCACAATGCTACAACAAATACAGCAGCATCCATCCCCTGCTGCTGCCGGCTCAGTGTCTCACAGTCACACAGCTGACGCTGGCCCCGCCCCTCTCCTTGCTGCTCTCCTTCCTTCTCTTCTTCCAGGCTAAAGTCCCACAACCTGAATGCAAGTTGAATAAAAAAAGCTTTATTAGTCTCTAGGCAGACACACTTACAATGTCTTTGTCTCTCTGGTTATAGTTATACTGCACACAAGTCACTTTGTGAGTGACCAAATCTAATAATAATAATATGTTTTTTAATTATTATTATTATTATTATTATTATTATTATTCCAACATTTCTCCCATGAATGTGTTTTTTTGTATAGCGTGTCATTTTAAATTAAAAATGTAATGGCAGCGTAAAGCTCATTGATGTCCTTTTCAGGCAGAAATCCTGGCAATTACGAGGCATTTGAGACTAAATATCATACTTGCCTACCTGACCCTCTCCATGAGGGAGAAAATGCTCTGTGCCTGGACTTTCCTGGTAATGTATGATTGACATCACCTGTGGTGAAACACCTTTCTTATCAATTAACTGGCTCACCACAGGTGATGGCAATCATACATTACCAGGAAAGTCCAGGAACAGAGCATTTTCTCCCTCATGGAGAGGGTCAGGTAGGCAAGTATAATTTGAGTGCCGGGTCATTTTGTCGGTCTCTGCCTGCTCTTTCACACAGAGAAGCAAATTACTGGGTCGAGAATTTCTACCCGGTAATTCGCGGTTCAAAACAGGTATTTCTCATACGTCCTAGAGTATGCTGGGGTCCACTTCAGTACCATGGGGTATAGACGGTTCCGCAGGAGCTATGGGCACTTTAAGACTTTTCAAGGGTGTGAACTGGCTCCTCCCTCTATGCCCCTCCTCCAGACCTCAGTTTAGAAAATGTGCCCAGGCAGACTGGATGCACTCCAGGTGAGCTCTACTGAGTTTCTCTGAAAAGACTTATGTTAGGTTTTTTATTTTCAGGGAGAACTGCTGGCAACAGTCTCCCTGCTTTGTGGGACTTAGGGGGCAGAAGTAGGAACCAACTTCCTGAATAGTTTCATGGCTCTGCTTCTGGCTGACAGGACACCATTAAGCTCCTGAAGGGTACTGAACGCCAGCTGCGGCTATGTGCTCACTCCCACAGCACGCCGTCACCCCCTTGCAGAGCCAGAAGTCAGAAGACAGGTGAGTGTTAGAAGAAAAGATCTTCAATCAAAGTGATGGCTAAAGGTACCGTGCGGCTGTCGGGAGCGCAGCGCGCCATGTTGCCCACACATACACAGGCACTGCAGGGTGCAGGGCGTGGGGGGGGGGGCGCCCTGGGCAGCATGAAACCTAGTAAAACTGGCAAATAAAGGGGCATAAGATGCTGAGGTACAGTCCTACCCCCGCCAGTATAAAAAATGACCTCATAAATGCTGAGGAGAAACGTGCCATTATGGGGGGCAGGGCATCCTCCTCAGTCAGCCAGCACACTGCTCAGTGCCATTTTCTTCCGGCAAAAAGCAGGGGAAGAAACGCTGATACTCCTCTCAGTTTCTGTTTAGTATCAGAGTACAAAGAGGGGTGAAAGTGTATATTGTGATTTTATGGCAATATATATATATATATATATATATATATATAGAGTGGAAAGTCTCTGTGTACAAAGTACACGACACAGGGATTTTTTATTTAAGCGCTGAGTTGTGGACTGGCAATTCATTTCTGTGTCCCTCTGACAGGTTTTACTGTGGGTCTGTCCCCTATAAGCTCTGGAGTGTCTGTGGTGTGATTGTGCACGTGTGGGACATGTCTGAGGCAGGGAGCTCTTCACCTGTGGGAGCCATGTTAGGGACACAGAGTTGTAATATGACACCAAGAGCCTGACTGGGTGAAAGGTTACGTGATAGTGTGAATCATATCAGTAAGAGGTTGGACTGAATGTCATGCAGAAAACTGAAAATAATCTGTTGAAGATGTGATTTTTAATAGTTCTGCCTTTCATCCACAGGGACCCCTCTGGGTCACATACAAATTTGCACAAGTAGTACAAACTGATACTGACACGGACTCTGTTTCCTGTGTCGACACTAGTGATTCCAGGGGAATAGGTCCTAAGTTAGCGAAAAGCATTCAAAACACGTTTTAGCTATAAAGGAGGTGTTAGAAGTTACGAAGCCCCCTCTTTTACCACAGGAGAGGGCTTACTTTAGTAAAGAAGTAATGTAATTTTCCCTCCACCTCATGAGTTGAACAGTCTTGGAGGGAGTCTGATTTAACCTGAAAAGAAAATTCAGATTCCCAAAAGGAATTCAGGCAGCTTACCTTTTTCCAAAAGGTGGGAGTCACCCCACATTTTAGACAGGGCCCTGTCATAAAAGGAAAAAGGTGTTTCTCCCTGCGCCTGGAATGGCTTCACTTAAGGAGCCGGCAGACCGCAAGTTCGTGAGGTGATCTATTGATGTGGCCAATGGGATACTACTCAGCCCTACCATTGTCTGTGAGTGGGTGAGTAGTGCTATTGAAAAGTGGTCAGAAAACTTGTCATTAGACATTGACACAATAGATGGAGACGAGATACTCCTAACGTTAGGTCATATCATAGACGCTGCTGCGTACATGCTAGAAACCATGAAAGATATTGGTCTCTTGGGATCAAGAAACGCTACCATGGCAATCTCAGCACGGAGGGCGTTGTGGATTAGCCAATGGAATGCTGACGCAGACTCCAAAAGGAATATGGAGGCTCTCCTGTATAAAGGTGAGGCCTTATTTGGAGATGGGCTGGATGCTTTAGTTCTGCGGCTAACGCAGGTAGAGTCGACATTCTTGCCTAATGCTCCTGCGCCGGCGTAAAAGACACATCACTCCCAGATGCAGTCTTTTCGACCCCCCCCATAAAAAATGGTAAAGGCCCCCCCCACCCCCTTTCTTTGTGGGTAAAGGTAGGGGAAAAGGAAATAAAGTCCACAGTGTGTCAAAGTCAGAAAAATGTCTCTATACACGTTGCCATATTTGCACCGCACACTGGTCCGCGCTGCGCATGCGTACGCTCTCCCGTGAAGGCGCATACCCGCAATAGCGTGCACCCGCGGGCGCACGGTATGCGTATTTACGGTAGAGTTTATGTAGTCGTAGCGTGCGACTCATTCGTTACACATTTTCATAATTAATGTAGTTTATAGATCATGATCCCTTTAATAGTTCCCGAAAGTTTGGTTAATATAGAACGTCCCTGAACGGAGGAATCCCTCTTTGTATTGTACGAAGGGTCTAACAGGAATCATATAGCAGTGTTTGGTACCCATCGGAAGAGTATTTAATTAACAATATTCCGGTGTTGGTTTGGAGCGTATTAATCGCTCGTGCGGATAGTTATGGACATAAGAAGTTTATGTCCATTTCTATTATTTACTCATACTCAGGTATGCGGCGGGAAAACCCAGTTTCCCACCCACCTGAGCTGTTGGAAATCGTCACAGCCCACCTGTATGAATCAACCTATGACCTTTTGTTATGATACGGGGCCGAATTCCTTCATCCAATGGACAATGGGATTGTAGGGACTATGAGATTGCATTGTGTGTGGGGCATAAATAGGCAGGCCGACCATGTCCAACTTCACTCTCATCAACGGTTTTCTTGCTGATAATCGGGAGCTGGATATCGAGGCGCATGCGATCATACCCTTTGTGCGTAAGTTTTCTCTCCGTAATCATTGTCTTACTGTGAGCCAATTTCTCTCATCTCTTTCCATCTCTCTCTCTCTCTCCTTTCTCTTTTCTCTCACATCTCCCCTAGACTAGTATTGAATTGTATTAGATAGTATTGTATATTGGTTAGGAAGAATCTGTTATATTGTAGTGTATCATTTGTACTGTTATTCTCTTTTACAAGTATATTAGATATAATACAGTTAATAGGCTTTGGACCCTAAACCCGTATCTGTGTATTTCCTATAGTGTTGTGTTCACTTGAGCGCCGGTGACGCTCAAGCAGCTTTGTAGTTAGTCAGGTTACACAAGGTTGCACTTACACCCTGTATTCACATTAAAGTATTCTGTGTATTTCCTTGGTAAAAGGTTTAGACATAAAGGTATAGCGTTGTGAGCGTCTGCGCCGCTGGTGACCTCCTCGTGGTCTCGAGCGTCCGCTACGCCATAGCGAATCATTACTCTAGTCATAGCCAACAACGTGCTGTCCTGTGATCACTGGGCCGTGAGCGAACGTGACGCTTGAGCGTCTCGCCTACGGCTGAGCGATCGTTACGCAACTAGCGTACCCTTCCGGTACTTCTTAAGTGAACAGCGTACAGTGTTCTTAGACTTCATTAAGGGTTGTTTATACGACAAAAGAATTTAGTATTGTCAATTGGGGACTCGTCCTGTCCTTCTCATATCTGCACTAGGTAGATCAGCAGACATTATCCCCCAGCAAAGGGTGGGAGGTTGTCTCGCAGTGCTGACGGGATAAGCGTCTGCTTCGCTTAGATAAAGAGTGCTGAAGGAATCGCGGCCGGAAACATCGATTCCACTGATCTCTCAGTACATAACAGGTAGTGCTTATGTACTGAACGATTGTACCGCACGTAATTGTGTGCAGTAGTTAGTAATCTGACCTAATACCATAAGAGTAAAGTGGTCACAAACGCTATTTGTACATTCTGACGTGATTTGTGTAATTTTTTATTTTTAAAGGGAAGTTCGCTGGTCACTCAGGAACTATCTAACAACCCCACCTTTACTGGAAAGAGTAAGTGTCCTGCGGGTAACCCTCATATGTTCCAGTAAACAGAAGGTTCTTTCTGGTAGGGCCCTGTATCGAGTACGCCAGCACCATATCGGTGTGATCAGGTCGTATTGGTCGAGGTGGGCGAGTGAGTGGGGTACTCGGTAAACCGCCACCGCCGGCCTATTCTGAATAATTTGGTTTGCTGTAAGGGTTCGCTGAAGACCGTGATATAAAGATCAAAGGAGTAGTAAGCAACACCTGCAGATTATGGGGGCCAATTGTTCAGGTAGGGGGCGATCAACCTCGGTTCGGGTTGATTCAGAGAACCGACCAGTCGGGTCGGCAAGATACATCATGTGTGAAAAATACGGAAGTCACACAGAGGTTTTATGTGATGAATGGGAGAGAATGACTGTACAAGACAGGGACAAATTCCCAAGAATAGGTAGCTTCAGTCCAGAAGTGTTACAAAATTTAAGGAGGAGGATATGTCTCATAAAATCAACAAAGAGACGAATTCAGCATCATGATTATTTACAGTTATGGCACCAGGAAGGTGAGATACAGAGAGGTTTGGCTCTGGCGGCGGGGGCTGGCCCTAACAGAAAATTGATTGCCACAGCCCCGCCACCACCATATATAGCAGGAGAGAAGTTGATTGCGGAGAGAAACGCACTGGGTTGTAAAACACAAACACTTAGTAACCCTGTAAATGTTAATGATGTTAACCAAGTAACTCATGCAATTATTAACCCGTGCAAGTTGTACCCTGTTTTGAACTTTCCTCAGGAGTGTGATCAAGAAGACGATTCAGCAACAATTTCAGCTCTCTCTCTCGCAGCCACTATAGCAGAGACCACAGTAGGCACAGCAACACCCACGAGATTAGCGAAGGCCCCTAGCGGAGGGATAGGTGAGGTCGTGTCAACGGGTAAGTACGGCACCATGCACTACACTGAAACAATTGTACCACAACAAGCTGTAGAATCTACACAGGAAGAGGCTGTTAGAATTGCTCCTGTAAGGGTAATAGCAGTTCCCAATGGAAAAACAGATGTGTCTGGAGCCACTCCCATAAGGAACATTGCCATGTACACTCCATTTTCCCGAATGGAATTAAGAACAATAGTGTCCGAATTTCCTGACCCCAGGAAAGACTTAGTTGCTAGCCAAAAATACATCAGGGATCTAGGTAACACTGTAGAACCCAACAACAAGGATTGGCAGATACTGCTGAGAGCTTGTTTACCTTCCAATGTCGACTCAGTTCAATTCTTGGCTGATTGTGGACTAGATAAAGATGTACCGCTTTCAGATGTGTACAACAAAGATAACGTAAAAAGGATAAATTTACAGCTAAAGGAGTATTTCCCAGCCGTTGTTAAATGGAACAAGATATTCTCCATTAGACAAAAAGAGTCCGAAACGGCAGCAGAATATTTCCACCGGGCACTATTAGAAATGGCAAAGTACACTGGAATAGAAGACATTAAGACCAACCCAAACCATCAAGACGTAGCAGTATCTGTACTGATGGATGGTTTAAAGGAAACATTAAAGACTAGGGTTCAGACCACACAACCATGTTGGCGAGGTCTGTCGGTGTCCACATTGAGAGAGGCTGCTATTGATCACGACAGAAACATCACTAGGCACAGGGAGTCGCAAAGTGATAAGTTGATGTCAGTAAGTATACAGGCGCTGACCACAAGGCAGCCTGCGTATGTACCACCGAATCCTGTGGGTAAGTCAAGTGTAATAACATGTTTTTCTTGTAACAGACAGGGACACTATGCACGAGACTGTAGAACAAAGAGTGTACAAAGATCTTTTCAACCCCCTAGACAACGACACGACACACGACATTGGGAGCAGGGTCCACAGAGGCGGAGTTTTGAGCCACATACAGGAGAAACAAAAAGATATCCCCCGAACAGAGACTGGCATGCCTCTGGTAGTTCCCAACTAACTCCCTCACAAGTAGTTGCTGCCAGCGGGATTCAGGGAGGTCAGCATACCCAATAGGGGTGTGGCCATACCTGTAATCTGCAGCCAGTTAAATTGATTGCCAGTCTTGGAAGTGAACCAGAGATTGCAATCAACGTAGCTGGTAAAACTTTAAATTTTCTTGTAGACACAGGGGCGGCCAAGTCAGTGATAAATTCGACAGTGGGCATGAGAACCACTGGTAGGACCATTCCAGCCATGGGAGTAACAGGAGTAGTCCAGCACTACCCTGTTAGCAAACCAGCCGAGATTACAATAGGGCCTTTGCATACCAAGCATTCCTTTTTGCTGGCTGCATCTGCACCAACTAATCTCCTGGGTAGAGACTTACTATGTAAAATGGGTTGCGTCATTTATTGTACTCCTGAGGGTGTATTCTTGGACATTCCTGAGAATCACGCTCAGGAAGTGCGAGACATGTTAGACTCCCCATCAAAATTAATGTCACATACCATTATGACAAATAGGAATCCATCCCAAGTAGAAGAGATGACATCTCAGATACCAGAGTCACTTTGGACAAAAGATGGACAGGACACTGGATTAATGGCAAACGTAGCTCCAGTAGTTGTACAAGTAAAAGATGGTAGGATAGCTCCAAAAATCCCACAGTATCCTCTGAAGCCAGAGGTGGAGTTAGGAGTTTTCCCAGTAATAGAACGCTTGCTACAACAGGGCATTCTAGTAAGAACGTCCAGCACAGCAAATAGTCCCATCTTCCCTGTTAAAAAGAGTGGGGGGAGGGGTTACAGGCTCGTGCAGGATCTAAGGGGGATTAACAAAATAGTTGAGAGTCAGTTCCCCGTAGTGCCAAATCCAGCTGTCATCCTAATGCAAATTCCTCCCACTGCCAAATTTTTCACTGTTATTGACCTCTGCTCCGCTTTCTTTTCGGTACCTCTGCACCCTGACAGCCAATATTTGTTTGCATTCACATACAGAGGAGTCCAATACACGTGGACTCGGTTACCCCAAGGTTTCATAGATAGTCCAAGCATATTTTCTCAGGCTTTGCATGATTGTTTACAGTCTTTCCAAACAGAGAGTGGATCAGTATTGATACAGTATGTGGATGATTTACTACTGTGTTCTGATTCATTGGAAGCATCCCTGAAGGATACGAAACAGCTCCTGTTTCATCTTTCAGACACAGGTCACAAGGTTTCCAAAGACAAGTTGCAATTATGCCAAACTAGGGTAAAATATTTGGGACACTGTCTAACACAAGGACTGAGACACCTGACCGCTGATAGAATCCAAGCAATTAGAGACATGACTCTACCACAAACCCAGCAACAGATCAGGACGTTTTTAGGAATGTGTGGGTATTGCCGTAATTGGATCCCAGGGTTTTCCATATTGGCGTTACCTTTGCAGGAAATGGTCTCCTCAAACAAACCTGATAGGATTTCGCATACTGACGAATCCGAAACAGCATTTGAGAGACTCAAACAGTGCCTAACGCAGGCGCCAGCACTAGGTATGCCAGACTATGGGAAACCCTTTGAACTATACGGAACAGAAAGTGCTGGTTGCGCAGCAGGTGTACTAACCCAAAAACACGGTGACGCCAGCAGGCCAGTTGCATACTACAGCGCTCAGCTAGACACGGTAGCGCGATCCCTCCCCACATGCTTGCGTAGCGTTGCGGCGATAGCATTGCTAGTGACAAAAAGCGAAGATGTCGTGCTAGGCCACAACCTCACAATCCATACACCACATGCGGTATCTGCCTTATTGAATTCTGCCCAAACCAGACACGTCTCATCAGCAAGGTTTACAAGATGGGAATTGGCACTAATGGCCCCAGTAAACATCACCATAAGGAGATGCAGCGCATTAAATCCTGCAACATTTCTCCCAGGTGTGCCTGGTCAGACACAAAGGGTGGAAGGTGAGAGTGATGGGGAAAGAGGATTTAATACAAAGGAAGATACACATGATTGTATGGAATATTTGACCCAAAATTTTACCGCAAGGCCTGACATCAGTGACAATCCACTGGAAGATGCAGAACTCACGTTCTACACTGACGGTAGTTGTCATAGACAGTCAGACTCGGGAGACTTGTGTACTGGATACGCAGTCGTAGATGACCAAGACACCATAGAAGCGGAACCGCTAGGCCCACCTCACTCAGCCCAGGTTGCTGAACTGGTCGCCCTAACCAGAGCATGTGAATTGGCTAAGGGTAAGTCAGCCAATATCTACACCGATTCTAGATACGCCTTCGGGGTAGTACATGATTTCGGAGCCCTATGGCGCCTCAGAAATTTCATGACGGCAGCTGGTACACCGATAGCGCATGCAGCTCACATAAAAAGGCTTCTAACAGCGATACAGGAACCCGACAGAGTGGCTGTTATCAAATGTAAAGCACATACATATAGCCAAGACCCAGTATCCCTTGGTAACAGCCGAGCAGACGAAGCCGCAAAGCTTGCAGCTGCTACCCCCATACAGACAGACACCACACAACTGATGGTATTTAATACCATCAACACACAGAAGTTGTGTGAGATGCAGAATTTGTGTTCCACACAGGAAAGAGCAGTCTGGAGGGCAAAGGGATATGGCCAGGAGCCCTCAGGGCTCTGGACGGATGGACATGGTAAACCAGTGGCCCCCAGGGCATACCTTCCATGTCTGGCTGAAGCAGCTCACGGGCTGACTCATCTAGGCAAGGAGGGGATGTGCAAATTGGTAAGAGCATACTGGTGCGCCCCAGGATTCTCCTCTCATGCGAGTAAAAGAGCAATGTCATGCCTTACCTGTCTGAGAAAGAATATTGGAAAAGCAATACCTACAGAACCATCCCATATCCCACCTGCCGGCGGCCCTTTCCAGGTAATACAAATTGACTTCATTCAATTACCCCCATGTCGAAATTTGAAATATGTACTTGTCTGTATAGATGTTTTCTCGAATTGGGTCGAAGCATTTCCAGCAGCTACAAATACCGCTATGTTTACAGCTAAGAAAATTGTACAAGAATTTGTGTGTAGATATGGTATCCCTAGGATAATCGAAAGTGATAGGGGTACCCATTTTACAGGTGATGTCTTTCAAGGAATGTGTAAGTTGATGGGAATTGATAGCAAGCTGCACACTCCGTACCGTCCACAGGCGAGTGCAAAGGTCGAAAGAGTGAACAGCACTATTAAAAATAAATTGAGTAAAATAATGGCAGAGACAGGATTGACGTGGCCAGAAGCTTTACCCATTGTTTTGTATAGCATCAGAACCACTCCCAGGTCCCCTCTTAACCTGTCCCCTTTTGAAATTCTGTTTGGTCGACAACCGCATGTCATGATTAACCCTCAGGATGATTTGAAATGTAACAATGAAGTAACTGTAAAATACTTGATTAACATGAGTAAGCAGTTAAGGAATCAAAATGATAATCTGAAGTTGGTGATTCCTGATTTACCAGATAGTAATTGTCATGACATTGAACCTGGGGATTATGTAATGATACGAAATTTTCTACGCTCAGGTTGTCTTATTGATAGATGGGAAGGACCATACCAGGTCTTATTGACTAGCACCACAGCATTGAAGGTGGCTGAGAGAGAGACTTGGGTCCATTCATCCCACTGCAAGAAGGTTGCTGATCCAGAGAAGTCCCGTGATAAGGAACAGACGGTAGAGGTTGTATCACTGGAGTGTCTGTTCCAGGAGGACTGAGGCGGCACCTGAGCCTTGAAGACCGAAAGCAGTTGTCGACTCCCTTCTCCCCTTTATTGTTTTTCTCCACTTCCCATCCCCTCTTCCTTGAAATTTCTTTTTCCCCCTTCTCATTCTTCTCTATTTTCCCCTCAAAGATGGACTTGCCCCAAGAGACTGTGATCCGGATTTTGATGTTAACCATGATGTTGACCAGAGCAGTCTGTTCCGGCGAGAGTACCATAGAGGTCGAAAGAGGTTCTGGAATGGGTTCCGATTATGATGATGGAGGCGTAGTTTTCCAAGATCAACCAAACCAACAAGCAAAGGCGAGTATCAGAAAACGATCCGATAGCATTGATCATAGAAGGAAGTGTGACGGATTGTTAGCTGAAGAAAACTGTATCTGTAGGCTTTGTGACAATTTGATTGAAGATGGATGCATAAAGAAATGCCAATCCAGTTTTAATATCCATATGGACCGGCATCCATTGAGTGACTATCACTCCTTAGTGGGTAACGTATTAAACCAAACAGATTGTTGGGTATGCTCTCAAGTACCTCAGGGTCATAGCAAATCAGGGCTAGTACCATTCCCTTTAACGTTAGGGGAGGTACTTGAGCTAAGTGGTGGGAGACCGGTGGACCGGAGGTTTAACATCTCCAGCCCTCCTAGTTTGAAGCTCCACCAATACCATGTGGATAGGTCCCTCTTATGTTTTAATATCTCCAATCCCCGTAAGCCGGGAAATTGGGAAGTGTCATGGAGCAACCTTACCATGACCTTTTCGCATAGAGCAGATAGAATGCCTACAGATACAGAGCTTGTACGCCACATAGCCAGTAGAGGAAAATCTTTCCGGTATCGATATACCTTAGGAAATAGGATTACTAGAGTTGGAGAGGTATCACCAGGATACTGTAAACATATCGTACAAACTGATACGTGCATTAAGCAGATGGAAGAATTAGGGTCAGGAGAGTTCACCTGGAAGGTGTGTAACATGGTAATGTCCTTCTCCGTCCCATATGTCCTCCCCGATGATGCATATTTCATATGCGGGAGAAAGGCGTACAAGTGGCTTGCCCCAAACTCTGAAGGATTGTGTTATATTGGAAAAGTATTGCCTGAAGTGATGACTGTAACACATGACAAAATGAAGGACATACACCGTGGTGCCCAAGCTCCTTATACTCACACCCATTACGAGCACCGAGTTAAAAGACAACTGTCAGAAAGGTTAGAGCATCCGGCCTCTGATCTTATCCATGAATCCACCGGGATTCAGGTTCTGGTAGCGTTAGATTTCACTCGCACCGCTCGAGGAGTGATGAATTATAGATACATTTCCGCACTCGCCAATTTGTTAGATAATATCACTGAAATGTATGATGACACGTTTAGATACACTGGAAGAGAACTCCAAGCTTATAAAACAGAACTGGTACAGCATAGAATGGTTCTTAATTACCTCACAGCAGTGACAGGCGGATATTGTGTTACATTGGCAACACAGTACGGCGTGAAGTGTTGCACGTATATCACAAATAGCACCGAGGATCCGGTAGAGGTCATAGACCAAAAGATGGACGATATTCTCCAATTGAAGTGGGAATTTCGCCGAAAACACAATCTCACTCTTGCTGCTGTAGGTAATGAGCTGACTGGTTGGGTGTCATGGTTGAACCCGCGAAATTGGTTCTCCGGTTTAGGAGACTGGGCTCAAGGAGTCATAATGGATGTTGGAAAGTTTCTACTATGTATCTTGGGTGTTGTTATATCTATTGGATTGATATTTAGATGCGGGCAGGCTTTAATGAGGTGCAAACAAAGTACAAAAGTGATGAGCTTGAGGAGTGAGGAAACTGTAATTAACCTGGATTTGATTTATGACCCAATGATAGAAACCAGGATGTGATGAAAATGCGATTATACGGTCCGTTTCTTTCACCTGTTTTTCTGCTTTTCTCCAAGATACAAAGACCCCCTTTGGACGAGGAAGTTGATGAGACACTATACAGACAACAGACAAGCACCATAGATGAAGTTTTGACCACTTGAGAAATGGACACTTGATGAACTTTGCCATGGATCCCCAGTTTCCCTAGTATTTTTAAACTCACGCTAGCCCAACATTTTTTGTAAATCTGATGGCACTGACAAAGCTTGTTGCTCATGCCTAAGGAGCAAAACAGCGCAAAGAAGACGACTTTCAACTGATACCGAACAAAACTTCGACGACAGATGTACATTTACCTGACATAGAATATCATTACATTTTCCATAAGTGTTCTTCATCTTCATCTCTACAACCCTCAGGTAATAACACACATAGTATAGGGAATACAGGCACAGATATCAGCAATCACATATTCCCCCATTCATGTATCATCAACTAAAATGTGCTCCCCATTTTGTTCAAAAATCCGAAAAGAGCTCGGTAAAGTTTGACAGCCCATCCACAGACCTGTACCACAGGATAAGAAGGAATTCAAATGTATACTTCGCAATACCTCGAAGCTTGATTTACAACACGTACGGCACGATGATACATGACCCCCCCAAACATGGACTCATACACACATGCTTCTGCTATCTCACTAGGTCATACCCTCTTCACACCTACTCCTCTCTCCTCCCCTACCCAACCATGGAAATGAATTAACCCCTGACATACATTTTTCTCCTTTTGAAATGTTTTAGAAGGTGGCAGTTATTATTGACTGCCAAAGGGTGGACTGTCAAAGTCAGAAAAATGTCTCTATACACGTTGCCATATTTGCACCGCACACTGGTCCGCGCTGCGCATGCGTACGCTCTCCCGTGAAGGCGCATACCCGCAATAGCGTGCACCCGCGGGCGCACGGTATGCGTATTTACGGTAGAGTTTATGTAGTCGTAGCGTGCGACTCATTCGTTACACATTTTCATAATTAATGTAGTTTATAGATCATGATCCCTTTAATAGTTCCCGAAAGTTTGGTTAATATAGAACGTCCCTGAACGGAGGAATCCCTCTTTGTATTGTACGAAGGGTCTAACAGGAATCATATAGCAGTGTTTGGTACCCATCGGAAGAGTATTTAATTAACAATATTCCGGTGTTGGTTTGGAGCGTATTAATCGCTCGTGCGGATAGTTATGGACATAAGAAGTTTATGTCCATTTCTATTATTTACTCATACTCAGGTATGCGGCGGGAAAACCCAGTTTCCCACCCACCTGAGCTGTTGGAAATCGTCACAGCCCACCTGTATGAATCAACCTATGACCTTTTGTTATGATACGGGGCCGAATTCCTTCATCCAATGGACAATGGGATTGTAGGGACTATGAGATTGCATTGAGTGTGGGGCATAAATAGGCAGGCCGACCATGTCCAACTTCACTCTCATCAACGGTTTTCTTGCTGATAATCGGGAGCTGGATATCGAGGCGCATGCGATCATACCCTTTGTGCGTAAGTTTTCTCTCTGTAATCATTGTCTTACTGTGAGCCAATTTCTCTCATCTCTTTCCATCTCTCTCTCTCTCTCCTTTCTCTTTTCTCTCACATCTCCCCTAGACTAGTATTGAATTGTATTAGATAGTATTGTATATTGGTTAGGAAGAATCTGTTATATTGTAGTGTATCATTTGTACTGTTATTCTCTTTTACAAGTATATTAGATATAATACAGTTAATAGGCTTTGGACCCTAAACCCGTATCTGTGTATTTCCTATAGTGTTGTGTTCACTTGAGCGCCGGTGACGCTCAAGCAGCTTTGTAGTTAGTCAGGTTACACAAGGTTGCACTTACACCCTGTATTCACATTAAAGTATTCTGTGTATTTCCTTGGTAAAAGGTTTAGACATAAAGGTATAGCGTTGTGAGCGTCTGCGCCGCTGGTGACCTCCTCGTGGTCTCGAGCGTCCGCTACGCCATAGCGAATCATTACTCTAGTCATAGCCAACAACGTGCTGTCCTGTGATCACTGGGCCGTGAGCGAACGTGACGCTTGAGCGTCTCGCCTACGGCTGAGCGATCGTTACGCAACTAGCGTACCCTTCCGGTACTTCTTAAGTGAACAGCGTACAGTGTTCTTAGACTTCATTAAGGGTTGTTTATACGACAAAAGAATTTAGTATTGTCAAGTGTCTCACAGGAGCAGAAATCAACCTCTGCTTATGCCAAATCTTCAGCATGACGCTGGGGCTCCCTTGCGGGAGTCCGCTCAGGTGGGGGCACGTCTGAAACTCTTCAATCAGTTCTGGGTTCAATCTGGCCTAGACACGTGGGCCGTACAAAGAGAGTCCCATGGGTATAAACTGGAGTTTCATGACATTTCCCCAGGCCGTATTTTCGAATCGACCTTACCAGCTTCTGTCCCAGATAGGGAGGTGGTAGCAGCAGCAATACAGTGATTGTGTCAGGATCAAGTCATTGTCCTGGTTCCCTTATCTCAACACAGAGAAAGGTTTTTATTCAAGCCTATTTGTAGTTCTGAAGCCTGACGGCTCGGTCAGACCATTTCTAAACCTGAAAAATCTGAAGCTCTACCTGCAAAGGTTCAAGTTTAAGATGGAATCTCTGAGGGCAGTGATTTCCAGTCTGGAGGAGAGGGAATTCATGGTGTCAGTGGACATAAAAGATGCCTACTTACATGTTCCCATTTATCCTCCGCATCAAGCTTATCTGAGATTCGCAGTACAGGATTGTCATTACCAGTTTCAGACGTTGCCGTTCGGACTCTCCAAGGCACCGAGGGTATTCACCAAAGTAATGGCGGAAACGATGGTCCTCCTTCGACTGCAAGGAGTCAATATAATTCCTTATCTGGACGATATCCTGATAAAAGCGAGGTCCAGGGAAAAGTTGATGCAGAACATTGCACTCTCCCTGACAATACTGCAACGTCACGGTTGGATCATAAATTTTCCAAAGTCACAATTGGAACCGACGACAAGATTGTCCTTTACAGGATGATACTGGACACAGAAGTACAGAGGGTATTTCTTCCAGTAGAAAAGGCTCTGGAAATCCAGAGAATGGTCAAACAAATTCTGAAACCAGCAAGAGTGTCGATTCATCAATGCATTCGGTTGTTGGGAAAGATGATAAAGGCCTGCGAGGCCATACAGTTTGGCTGATTCCATGCCAGAGTATTCCAGGGGGACTATATTGGACAAGTGGTCCGGATCCCATCTACACATGCATCAGAGGATAATCCTGTCATCCAATGTCAGAATTTAGCTCCTGTGGTGGCTACACAGTTCTCACCTCCTAGAGGGACGCAGGTTCGGGATTCAAGAATGGATCCTGGTGACCACGGATGCAAGTCTCCGAGGCTGGGGAGCAGTCACACAGGGGGAGAGCTTCCAAGGAAGATGGTCAAGTCTAGAAACTTGTCTTCACATAAACGTTCTGGAGTTGAGAGCCATTTACAACGGCCTTCTACAAGCGGTACATCTTCTTCAAGATCAACCCATACAGATCCAGTCAGACAATGTAACAGCAGTTGCGTACATAAACCGTCAGGGCAGAACGAAAAGCAGAGCGGCAAGGGCAGAGGTGACAAAGTTCCTCCGCTGGGCAGAAAGACATGCAAGAGCTCTGTTGGCAATTTTCATTCTGGGAGTGGACAACTGGGAAGCAGACTTCCTCAGCAGACAAGATCTCCATCACGAGAGAGTGGGGTCTCCACCAAGAAGTCTTCGCAGAGGTGACAAGTCTTTGGGGAGTTCCTCAAGTAGACATGATGGCGTCTCGTCTCAACAAGAAGCTTCAGAGATATTGTTCCAGGTTGAGAGACCCTCAAGCAATAGCAGTGGATGCACTGGTAACCCAGTGGGTGTTTCGGCCGGTATATGTCTTCCCTCCACTTCCACTGATACCAAAAGTTCTCAAAATCATAAGAAGAACAAGGGTTCGAGCAATCCTCATTGATCCAGACTGGCCAAGGAGGGCTTGGTACCCAGATCTTCAGGAGTTGCTCATAGAAGATCCTCGGCCTCTTCCTCCTCGCGAGGACCTGCTGCAGCAGGGGCCGTGTGTGTTTCAAGACTTACCGCGGCTACGTTTGACGGGCATGGCTGTTGAGCACTGGATCCTAGCCCGAAAGGGTATTCCCAAGGAAGTCATCCCCACTCTTGTTCAGGCCAGGAAAGGAGTAACGTCTAAACATTACCACCGTATTTGGAAAAAATATGTGTCTTGGTGTGAATCCAAGAAGACTCCTACAGAAGAGTTTCAGGTGGGACGTTTTCTCCATTTTCTGCAGGCTGGTGTGGACGCGGGCCTAAGATTGGGGTCAATCAAGGTCCAGATTTCGGCCTCATCAGTTTTCTTTCAAAAACAATTGGCCTCCCTTCCAGAAGTTCAGACGTTCGTGAAAGGGGTGCTGCACATCCAGCCTCCATTTGTGCCTCCAGTGGCACCATGGGACCTTAATGTGGTGTTGCAGTTCCTTCAATCGGATTGGTTTGAACCTCTATAGGAGATAGAATTGAAGTTTCCCACTTGGAAAGTGGTGATGTTTTTGGCCTTGGCATCTGCAAGGCAGGTGTCTGAGTTGGAGGCCTTATCTGACAAGAGCCCTTACCTGATCTTCCATGAAGATAGGGCAGAGTTGAGAACTCGCCAACAATTTCTTCCAAAGGTGGTTTCGTCTTTCCATATGAACCAACCTATTGTGGTGCCAGTAGCTACTGACACTTTAACTGAGTCAAAATCTCTTGATGTGGTTAGAGCTTTGAAAATTTATGTTGCAAGAACAGCTCGGATAAGGAAAACAGAAGCTCTGTTTGTCCTGTATGCTCCCAACAAGATTGGGTGTCCTGCTTCTAAGCAGACTATTGCACGCAGGATCAGAGGGACGATTCAGCACACTCATTCCACAGCAGGATTGCCGATAACGAAGTCGGTAAATGCCCATTCTACTAGAAAGGTGGGCTCATCCTGGGCGGCTGCCCGGGGAATCTCGGCTGTACAACTTTGCCAAGCAGCTACTTGGTCAGGGTCAAACACGTTTGCAAAATTTTACAAGTTTGACACCTTGGCCGATGAGGATCTCAAGTTTGGTCAATCGGTGCTGCAGGGTCATCCGCACTCTCCCGCCCGTACTGGAGCTTTGGTATAACCCCATGGTACTGAAGTGGACCCCAGCATCCTCTAGGACGTATGAGAAAATAGGATTTTAATACCTACCAGTAAATCCTTTTCTCCTAGTCTGTAGAGGATGCTGGGCACCCGACCCAGTGTGTACTTTACCTGCAGTTGTAAATTTGTAGTTACACTAAAGTTGTGTTACGATTATTTCAGCATGTTGCTGCAATTGTTCATGCCCGTTGGCGTGTGTTATGTTGAATGCCATGTTGTGTGGCATGGTTGAGGTGTGAGCTGGTATGAATCTCACCGTTAAATTAAAAGTAAATCCTTTCCTCGAAATGTCCGTCTCCCTGGGCACAGTTCCTATACTGAGGTCTGGAGGAGGGGCATAGAGGGAGGAGCCAGTTCACCCCCTTGAAAAGTCTTAAAGTGCCCATGGCTCCTGCGGAACCGTCTATACCCCATGGTACTGAAGTGGACCCCTGCATCCTCTACGGACTAGGAGAAAAGGATTTACCGGTAGGTATTAAAATCCTATTTTCATCTGTGTGAAAGGGTAAACCCGGGTCGAAATTCCCGGATCTCCAACCCAGAATTTCAACCGAGGTTGACCCTTTCATACAGAATAAGGACCCGTGTTTTTCGGCAAATTACTGAGTAGAATTTGCCTTTCTGTCTGAAAAGGGTATTATTGATTACACTAACACTGGCGCTGAGGTCTGCTCCTGTTAACTCTATACATCACTCCCCACATCTTGCTGCCATTACATCCACGCCAGAGTTCCCTCCAGAATTGGGACAAGGGTACAGCCATGTTGGATTCAGGGCCTGACTCAGCATCAATTGCAAATGCAAATAATCACGCAGTGAGCAATTATCGGCACACTGCGCATATGTGCACAAACATACACAAGACAGTGCACACGCGCAAATTCTGGTTTTCGTGATCTTACATGGGTATTTGCAAACACAGTAGCGACTGCATGTATTGATGAATACACAATTTTTGTGATGTGGGGGGGTCATGGGTGTTGCAATTGCAATATATGCAAAACAAATTGTAGATATTGCAAACGCGTCAACAACACAGGCGGAGTAGCTAGAGAGCTACGCAGACTGTGGAAGTACTGATGGCAGCAGCCAAAGTTCCGATTGTCAAGCTAATAATTGCAAAATCACAGGTAGCTGATGTTGTTCATAGTGATGCAGGGAATGCCGTTTAGTGTGCTCCATGCCTAATTAAATAAATTAGCTTTTTACAACTGACAAAGTAACACTTCTTTAGGTATGTATGTTGTCCTGTGTATGCTGTAAGTTATGCACAGTGTTGTGCATAACTTACAGTATTACTATTGAAAGCAACACTTGTTACTTAAACATTATACATGTATGTATTGTGCTTACACCATGACTCTTAATGCCTGCCTAATATTAGGGTGGCCAATCTCGGGATCGGGATCGTCGAGATCCCGGGATTTAGCCAAAAATTGTCCGGGATTCAATCCAAGGATTGGAAGCTCCAATCCTGGGGATTTCGGGATCAGACGGTCCTTTGTTTATTTAATGCCAGGCAGCGTTGAGTGTCCTCAGGAGGCTCAGACGCTTCCCGGCTCACTCCTCCCCCTACGCAGCGTGACGTGAAGTCAGAGGTTACACTGCACAGCCAGCTGCTTGCCACCCACCGCACAGACCTCAACGAACTGGAGGAAGTTACTGACCCGCTATCCCAGGTACCATGGTGGTGAGTAATGTGTGCGGTGCGGTGTGGGGTGCGCACGCAGGGGGTGTAGTATGGTATGCCAGCGGCTGGATTCCGGGGGCCAGCATACCGGCGCCAGGAACCCGACCGCCGGCATACCGGCAGCTGGGCGAGCGCAAATGAGGTTGTTGGTATGCCGGGTGTCGGGATTCTGGCGCCGGTATACGGAGCGCCGGGATCCCAACAGCCGGCATACTAAACACCACCCCATGCGGGGGTGTTGACATAGGAAACAGACCAATCCCGGGATTGACAATTTTTCAATCCCGATACCCAGGATTGAAAAAATTGCCCGGAATTGGCCACCCTACCTAATACCCCTTTTCCACTGACACAATAACCTTGGGCAAGTTCTTCACCCAATTACACCTGTTACTTACTACAAGTGTAGGGAGTACCACTTTAGGGTAGGGCCACACATAGCGGCCAAGCTGTTTGGCCAGAGGGAGATTGCACATGGGCGCCTATGCAGGTGCCCACATATATGCGGCAGTCCCACCGCCGCCAGGTTCAACCGCAGCATGCTGCGGTCGGGCCGGATGAAAGGACGGCGTTATTTCAATGTGAACACATCCATTGAAAACCTGTGTGTCACTGGCCAGATCCTGGTCTGCGGCATCCCGCAGAACAGGATCTGTGTGAACACAAAGCCCCCCTCCCGGCCAACGGGACCCGCTTGGCCGCTATGTGTGGCCCTAGCCTTAGTGTCTTTGTTTGCTACAGTTGTAGCGTGTCAGTTGGGTGCAGGCATCAGTTAGAAGCAGCGTCCACCAGTCAGGTTACCGTGTCTGTTGGACAGGGACAGGAGTAGTGTCCATTGGCCAGGTACAGACAGTAGATCGATAGATCGGGTACAGGTAGATAAAAAGGCCACAGGAGACAAGGAGATAGTGAGAGAGCCTTCAGGGGACAGGGAGAAAATGGGAGAACCTGCAGAGGGACCAGCGCCAGCAACAGAAATCTTGTAGCCCAGTACAGTCATATATTTGGTTTTACAGTATGTTCGATTTTACATTCAATTTTGCCTTTGGTAAATCTCCAAATGTAAAATCGACTGCAAATCGAGTGAAGAATCCCCAAAAACCTAATATAAAACATTAATAAATATACCTCCTAATGTGCTCACTCTGTGTTCGTTTTCTGTATTTCAGTCTGTGCCTTACAACACATTCACACATTTGGGCTAATTCAGGTTGGATCGCATATCGCAATCCAAGCGGAATTTTTACAACCGCCCCGAACGCGCATGTGCAACGCCCGTCCAGCGCACACACTTTCTGCGGGGGGTCGCAGAAAATGCGATCGCCTCTGCCTGTCAATCAGGCAGAGGCGGTCGCGGGCGGGCGGGGCGGCAACGCTCTGTTTCCAGGGAGGAGACAGAGTGTTGAGGGGGGCGGTGTGGCACGAACGGGGGGCTCCGGCAGGAGGCTTCACAAATTTCTACGATGAAGCAGAAACTGCGAGGCGATTGCAATTTCTGCATAAAGTGGGGAGGGAGGCGGTCAGCATGCTGAGCGGCCTTGCCTTGCGATTGGTGGCCCCCAGCATGCTAGGAAAAGGATTGCAAATTCTGCTGCTTAGCAGATTTTCAATCCTTACTGAATTAGGCACATTATTTTGTACTTGACCCCATTGATCCCACCCCCCTCCCATCCTCTCCCTCCCCTAGTTTTTATAATTTGTGTAAAATGTTTGGAGATGTACTAGGAGATATAGTATTGTGGATATATTCTGTTTTCCTGTTTTGTTTATTGCATTTTTCAATTAAATCTCAATAAATAAGTAATAATAAATGAAGGTGGTGAACTGACATTTGCTCTAGTTTATTTTACTACTTATTGAAGAGGTTGTCTGGACCATGGGCCTTTGATTATCTTAGTGACCTTTTCTTGCGTAATCGCAGAGATAAGAAGTTCTAATTGGACGAGACTTGGGATAGCAGGCAGGGAACTAAATAATCATTTGTTTCTTATCCAGCATTTAAAAAAAAAAATTTTTTGTAAAGATTTGTAGTGCTCTTTACTGTATATCAAGGAACATATGATATATGCTTTGCATGTCTGTCCATTGGGAGTGTGGCTGGAGGAGTTAGGTTAGAGCAAGGGAAAACATGTTTGGCAATGAGATGAATCATAACTTTATGGCCTATTTTGCTGCTCTTTCCTTTCCTCCCCTCGCTGAAACCCCCATTGTCCTAAGAGGCGGGATTTTGGAGAAAAGGCACAGTATATAAAATACCTAAATGTTACATATGGTTATGTTCTGCTCCAAAACTAAAGCTGGGACTTTATGTTTATAGGGTATGTGGTCAGCATACCTACCGCTCATCGGGATCCCGGCTGTCACAATACAAACGCCGGGATCCAGACTGGGTTACCATACCGCCGCCAGGCCGCCGGTATACCGGTTAGGTAGGTGATTCCCCCTCTGTTGGTGTCCATGACGCCCATAGATGGAGAATAGAACCTGTGTTGAGCATAGCTTGCCACCAAGCCGGCATTCTAACGCTTGGGATGCCGATGTCGGTATAATGACATTCGGCATCCTATGCGGTAGGACACCATACCGATCCCGTTTATAGTATTCATACAAAGTTTGTTTAATATAGTTAGGGCCTTGGGTAATATCACCTTGTGTTGTTTTGATGTGCAATGGCCCAGCGGTGTCCAACCAGTGGCTCTTGAGCCACATGCGGCTCTTTCTTTCTACAAATGTGGCTCATAAAACACAAAGTCACATGACCACAACAGATTCGGTAACCACTGCACTCCAGAAAGACACACAGCAGCACTACGGGGCTAAGAACTGAGGGGGCCAGATACTAAAGATGAGACACCCACCAGCAAGTTGGGGGAAGCTGAAGTGACACATGGGGCATCTGGCTGGAGTAACACAGCAGGGTGGTGGCTGGAGTGACACAGCAGGGTGCTGGTTGGAATGACATATGAGGGAGCTGGCTGGAGTGACACAGCAGGGTGCTGGCTGAAGTGTCAGGAGGGTGCTGGTTGGAGTGACAAGAGGGTGCTGGCTAGAGTGACACATGGGGGAGCTGAAGTGCATTATGTGAATCCGGCTTTTTCAATATATTTTATGTGAATCTGGCTTTTACAATTATTTTATGTGCAAGTAGCTTTTTCAATGTATTATGTTGGCTCTGGCTTTTTCAGCGCATTTTATACCAGGGGCGTGGCCTAGCAGGCACAAGGCCACACCCCATTTTTGCATGCTCGCCTTCGGCTCGATGTCGGCTCTTTGACCTTTGTACCTAACAAATTTTGGGGGCTTTTTGTCTCTGACTGGTTGGCCACCCCTGCAATGGACAGTACTCTGTCTTCTTTATATTTTTATTTACTCCTAGTTTCCAATTCAATTATTATTCAGTTTGTTTAGAGTGTAACAAAGCTATACCCACTACTCTAAAGGGGGGTACTCACGGAGCGATATTCTAAGCAATCTGACTAGATTGCTTAGAATTTAAGCATTATCGCTCTATGGCCCTCATTCCGAGTTGATCGGTCGCAAGGCAAATTTAGCAGAGTTACACACGCTAAGCCTACGCCTACTGGGAGTGTATCTTAGCTTCTTAAAATTGCGACCGATGTATTCGCAATATTGCGATTACACACTACTTTGCAGTTTCTGAGTAACTTCAACCTTACTCTGCCTGTGCGATCAGTTCAGTGCTTGTCGTTCCTGGTTTGACGTCACAAACACACCCAGCGTTCGCTCAGACACTCCCCCGTTTCTCCAGCCACTCCTGCGTTTTTTCCGGAAACGGTAGCGTTTTCATCCACACGCCCATAAAACGCCGTGTTTCCGCCCAGTAACACCCATTTCCTGTCAATCACATTACGATCGCCGGAGCGATGAAAAAGCCGTGAGTAAAAATACTATCTTCATTGTTAAATTACTTGGCGCAGTCGCAGTGCGAATATTGCGCATGCGTACTAAGCGGATTTTCATTGCGATGCGATGAAAAATACCGAGCGAACGACTCGGAATGAGGGCCCATGTGTACCCCCTACAGCGATAGCGATGCGCAGCCCCGCGCATCGCTATCGCTGGTGCTAGATTGGCCTGCCATGCAGGCCAATCTAGCAGGTCGCTCACTTCACCCGCTGGGTAAAATGAGCGGCCCCCCGTCTCCCCCTGCACGCTCAGCACACATCGCGCTGTGCTGAGCGGTGGGAGAGATGTGTGCTGAGCGGTTCGCTCAGCACACATCTCTCCCACATCGGCCCGTCTATATGGGCCTTAACATTAAAAAGATTCCGTCAGTTGCTTTGGCCTTAAACACAGAAAAGGCGTTGACCGCCTTTTGTGGATTTGTATGTTTAACACATTGTCCTCAGTAGCCTTACGGGGCAATTTTTTACAAGTCGTAGAAGCTCCTTACTCTCATCCATCTTCTTCTGTTATGACAAATGGTTTAAACTCTACACGTTTTGCTCTGGGAAATGGGACAAGGCAGGGATGCCCCCTCTCCCCCCCCCCTTTTTTTTTTTTTTGCAATCTGTATTGAACCACTAGCAGCTAGAATTATAGCTAATCCTGTTATCAGGGGCTTTGAAGTAGGGACAAACCAATATAAATCTCTTTTTGCAGATGCTATTATTCCTTAACATAGGTACACACTGGCCCTCATTCCGAGTCGTTCGCTCGATAATTTTCATCGCATCGCAGTGAAATTCCGCTTAGTACGCATGCGCAATATTCGCACTGCGACTGCGCCAAGTAATTTAACAATGAAGATAGTATTTTTACTCACGGCTTTTTCTTCGCTCCGGCGATCGTAGTGTGATTGACAGGAAATGGGTGTTACTGGGCGGAAACACAGCGTTTTATGGGCGTGTGGATAAAAACGCTACCGTTTCCGGAAAAAACGCAGGAGTGGCCGGAGAAACGGGGGAGTGTCTGAGCGAACGCTGGGTGTGTTTGTGACGTCAAACCAGGAACGACAAGCACTGAACTGATCGCAGATGCCGAGTAAGTCTGAAGCTACTCTGAAACTGCTAAGTAGTTTGTAATCGCAATATTGCGAATACATCGTTCGCAATTTTAAGAAGCTAAGATTCACTCCCAGTAGGCGGCGGCTTAGCGTGTGTAACTCTGCTAAAATCGCCTTGCGAGCGAATAACTCGGAATGAGGGCCACTATACAATTATCTGGCAGATAATCTGCCAGATCTGGCTGGTTGTAATGAAAATCTGGTAATGAGTGAGAGCAAATGACAATCGACCATTTGCTTCCAAACACTGGAAAACAAATAAAACCTGTCGTTCAGACAAATTGGTTAAACGCAAATTTAACCAACTTGTATGAACAACTGGTTTTGCAGTGTTTGGGAGAAAATGGTTGATTGTCATTTGCTCTCATCCATTACCAGATTTCCATTCCAACCAGCTAGATCTGACAGATTATCTGACAGATAATTGTATAGTGCAGTGACGTGCGGTGAGGTCAGGGGCTGGAGAGGCACTGCAACTAACTTCCCCCCCGCACAACAAAAAAAATGCAGTCCCCCCCCCACCGCTAAAACCAGCACCAGGCAGAACCAGCTGGGAGGGGGGGGGTAATGCCATAGCAGGGGAGACACTCAGTGTGGGGTCCCCCTGCCATGCCATTATACACCCCCCAGCCAGTCAGCCCAGTGTTGGCATTCCTTGGAAAGTGGGGCCCCCAAAAAATGAAAATGGGGTCCCCCCTCCCGAGCAATAACCAGCACTGGGCTGATAGCCCAGTGCTATGCCCCGCACCCCTGGTGGCGGTGGGTGCGGGGTTCATTGTATGCTCTGTTCTTTACAGGTGGCCTACAGGTCCCATCAAGCCTGCCCCAGCATGCTGGCACTTGGAGAACCACAAGTGCCAGCATGCCCGGACATAAATGGCCTGTTGGCACCTGCAGTCCACCTGTAAAGAATAGTAATATTGTTCTTTACAGGTGACCTACAGGTCCCAGCAAGCCTGCCCCAGCATGCTGGCACTTGGAGAACCACAAGTGCCAGCATGCCCGGACATAAAGGGCCCGCTGGCACCCGTAGTCCACCTGTAAAGAAAATATTAAAAATAAAACACAACACATACTTTGAAAAAAAACTTTATTAAACAGGGTCTTCACCTGGGGGCGGCGGCCTTTAAGCTCTTTTGCGTGGCCGCCGCCTTCCCAGGGCTTCTGGCGTCTTCACCTGGGGGGGCGCCACCTCCCCAGGGCTTCTGGCGTCTTCCTCCGGCGTCTTCACCTGGGAGGCGGCGGCCTGTAAGCTCTTTTGCATGGCCGCCGCCTTCCCAGGACTTCCAGCATCTTCACCTGGTGGGCGGCGGCTGCTAAACTCTTTTGCATAGCCGCCGCCCATCCAGGACTTCCAGCATCTTCACCTGGTGGGCGGCGGCTGCTAAGCTCTTTTGCATAGCCGCCGCCCATCCAGGACTTCCGGCGTCTTCGGTCTTCAAGAGCTCTTCTCAGCTCCTCCTCCGCCGTCGGACTGACAGCCGCTGCCTCGCGCTGACTTATATAAGTCAGCGGAGGGGGCGGGGCGATGACGCGGCGAGCCATGATTGGCTCGCGGCGGCCATCTTGAATTTCAAAAATGACGCTGAGGCGCCATTTTTGAAATGGGTACCGCTTCCGCTGCCAAACTCTGCTGAACTGTAGGTAATGTCGCGTCCCGCCGCCGCTACCGTCGTCCGCATCACCGCTGCCAGCACCTCCGCCGCCCGGCCCGCCGCATCCCGCACCTCCGCCGCCCGCACCTCCGCCGCCACCGAGGCCCACACAGTGATTGACAGCGGATCCAGTGACGGATCCGCTGGCCAATCACTGTGGCCTCACTGACAGGGGACGTGCTTTCATAGGTTGAAAGCACGTCCCTGTAGGAAAGCGGCACCTCTAATGGTGCCGCTTTCCCATACAATTTCAATGGGCTTTTCCTGCCCATTGTTAGGCCCCACCCGCACCCGCCCCCCGCTCCCATATCTTTTATCAGTCGGTACGGGAGGCACCACGATCGGTGCCTCCCAAACTGATTTAATCATGAGTAAAATAATAAAGAAGATACTTATGTGTCATAAGTATCTTCTTTGTATTATTTTACTCATTAATGACAGGGGAGGCACTGCCTCCCCTGCCTCCCCTGACTGCACGTCCCTGGTATAGTGTGTACTAGGGTGTTTCATTTTGTAAGGCAAAAAATAAAATGTTACATTTTTGCAGACTTTGCTTACGCCCCGAGTCTTAGTGATGTAAAAGATATATATGCCACATTTCAAGAAGATTGGATAATATTTAGAGGTTGCACACTTTGAAAATCACATCTTTAGAAAAATGAAACACCCTAGACTGTGTACCTACCTGTAGCTTAACTTTGTCTAACCCCTCAGTATCTCTCCCTAACCTTCAATCTGAATTGCAAAAGTGTGGCTCTGGGTACAAAATTAATAGCTCTATGCATGAAGCTATGGCTCTCTGTGTTCCCCCACAAACACTTTATACTCGCTTTATTTGGGCACAGGGTAAACCTCATATTAGTAGATCTGTTTTAGCTAAATCTGTCCATGATGGAGTTCTTGGTCTGCCAGTGCTTCATTCTTACTATCACGCAGCCCAACTAAATCAGATAATATCGTGGCAATCTGAATCCGGGGGTAGAAGATGGGTGGATCTTGAAAACGCTATGCTTCAAGAAGGACGGGATAGTATGACTTCCCAAGTCACTCAGACCAGCCTCGGCCTGTGCGATTTCGACAGTACGGTTCACTCTCAATGTATGGGACAAATTGCGTTCATCTTTAGATTTAGCTCAATTCCCTTCTCCTATGTCCCCTATCTGGAATCACCCACTTTTTCCTCCAGGACATGACGGACCCATGGCCTCTTATTGGCAGAAGTTACAAATTCATAGGTTCACACATGTTAAAGGCCAATTCACTCCATCAACATTCACTGACCTTCAGACTAAATACTCAATCCCTGCCTTTTACCAATTCTAATGTATACAGATTAAAAGCTTTGTTAACTCTCAACTTCCCTCTAGTAAACTTTGAATGTTATCTCCAATTAAATGTCTTTGTACATATTCAGTAGGTTGAAAAGGTAACATCTCTGTTATCTATCGCTCCATTCGGGCACCACTCCCGACCGAGTACTTCATGAACTAACTTGGGAGGCAGACCTTCCTACCTCTATTGATGATGAGGATTGGTCCACCATTTGATTAAGAATTCCTAATGCTTCTATTAGTGTGGTCATACGAGAGACATGTTACAAGATCTATACAAGATGGTGCCTGGTATCGTCCAAGCTCCACACTATTTTTCCATCATCCTCAAACTTATGCTGGAGAAATTGTGGAGAAGAAGGTACATTTTCTCATATATGGTGGTCATGCCCAATTATACATGCTTTTTGGAATCAAGTTCGGACATTGTTGTCGAAGATATTGGGTACACCTATATCGACTGATGTTGCAGTGGCTTTATTGAGTGCCCCGATTCGATCTTTCAATTCGCACCAAGATAAGGTTATATAACATGTATGCAATGCCTCCAAATCATTGATCGCTAAAAATTGAAAATTGGATGTCACACGCCAGAGGCGGCGTTCGCCGCGCTTACCCCTGCGTGCCTGCTGGTCTGTGTTGCGGCCTCCGCCTTCGGTGGGCCACGGGCTCTGGCGTCTGGATGGCGCGGCTCCCGGCGGTTCTCCAGGGCAGGGGCGCCGCCATGACACCCGGCATCACGTGGGCGGGGGCAGGTGACGTCATCAGACTGTTCCGCCAATCCAGTGGTGGCGGGAGATTTAAAGTCAGACGCCGGACAGAGCCTCGGCGCCTGAGTATCGTCTTTCCCCTGAAGTGGATGCCAGTGCTCTTGTTCCCGGCGAGAATCTCTGAAGCTGTACTCCAGTGTCTCTGGCATTTCCAGGTGCCAGTTCGCTGCACAGGTTCCAGAGTTCCCAGCGGCTGGTGTGTCTTTCTGCGGTTCAGTCACCAGTGCTCCTAAGAATCAGCGTGGGCTGTGGGCCCTAATCACCGTTCTCAAGTTCTGCAAATCATCAGCGTCACAGTCACCGTTCACAAGTTCTACGAATTATCAGCGTCTTAAACCACTGCACTTAAGTTCTTCAAAATCATCAGCGTCTCAGTCACCGTTCTCAAGTTCTACAAATCATCAGCGTCACAGTCACCGTTCTCAAGTTCTACAAATCATCAGCGTCTTAAACCACTGCACTTAAGTTCTTCAAATCATCAGCGTCTCAGTCACCGTTCTCAAGTTCTACAAATCATCAGCGTCACAGTCACCGTTCACAAGTTCTACGAATCATCAGCGTCACAGTCACCGTTCTCAAGTTCTACAAATCATCAGCGTCTTAAACCACTGCACTTAAGTTCTTCAAATCATCAGCGTCTCAGTCACCGTTCTCAAGTTCTACAAATCATCAGCGTCACAGTCACCGTTCGCAAGTTCTACGAATCATCAGCGTCTTAAACCACTGCACTTAAGTTCTTCAAATCATCAACGTCTCAGTCACCGTTCTCAAGTTCTACAAATCATCAGCGCCACAGTCACCGTTCACAAGTTCTACGAATCATCAGCGTCTTAAACCACTGCACTTAAGTTCTTCAAATCATCAGCGTCTCAGTCACCGTTCTCAAGTTCTACAAATCATCAGCGTCTTAAACCACTGCACTTAAGTTCTTCAAATCACCAGCATCTTAATCTCCGTTCTCAAGTTCTTTAAGTCATCTGTGTCTCTAACCACCATTTACAAGTTCTTCAAATCATCAGTGTCTTTTAAAACATCGCTCCCAATTTCTTCAGTCACCAGTATCTTTAACATTGCTCACAAACCCTTCAATGGGCCTGGACATTCCCTCATAAGTTCCCTTTATGCTATATGACTTTAAGTTATTCTTTTTCTGCAATAAAGCTCTTTAATATTTCACCAAACCTTACTGTCAGAGTCCTGTATGAGGAAATCCTATATCAGGCCACCCCTGTTCCGGCCCAGTTGTGGTTCTTCTTCCCAACCATCGGAAGAATCCCCGAGTTCACAACACCCTCAGTCTAGGTCAGTGACATTGGAAATGCCTGACGACACCATCACTGACTGCCCTTCATGCTTGTGTTCACTATGTAGCCTCTACAGAGTACATTATGAGTTTACAAAATAACACTGTGACTACCTTTCATAAAATCTGGTCCCCTTGGCACTTTTTTAGCTCTTCCCCTCTCCCTGGACTCTGATGATTCCTTGTATCCTTTCCTTTTTGTTCTAAATTAGTTTTGTCTTTATTGATAATGTTAACCCAGTCCGTTCCCTGATATACTGTAAGTGGTATCGAGGGCCCTTCGATTGTTTTTTTAACGTTTTGTTATGTACCTTGTACTGATTATACTCTCTGTACCATGTAAGCTGCACCTTTGTATTTTCAGCTTTTTGATGCTGCTTTATATGCCAAATTTACTGTATACTTTGGTGTCTAAAATAATTAAAATAATAAAATAAAAATTATTGTTTAAAAAAAAAGTGTAGTCTAGGACTATTGCTTCTGTAGTCTAAGCAGATCATATTTGTGTTAACAGATGGAAACAGTAGAACATTTATATAGTGAAGTGATTAAGACCATATTAAAGTATCTTGGTTGCTACCAGGTAATAATATTTGAACTGTTTCTCCAAGTCGTGTTGGTTAGTAAAGATAAGGAGAATGTTGGTATGAGAAACAAGTTTCTTTTCCCTTGATGATAGAAAAGATAACATTACAGAGCAACTCAGTTGATAACACAGTAGCTGTGATAGGGGTTGCTTTGTTAACTTTGAGTCAACCTTTTGATCACTAGTGGTACTTGAGATATTTTTTGTCTTATCAACCATCTAATACATGAACATTCAATTTATGTTTAAAAGAATGTAGTTTATAGTTATGTTGGTTTTTATAATCAAAACTAATAAAATTCACCTAAGTAAACTTTAGAGAATGTGTTTGTACACCAAGGTCATGTGAAAAGACTTTAGTTACAGTAATTTGAAAAGGTACAAACTCATTCAAATCTATTACTTATATATCAGGCCATAACACAGCAGAGAAAAACAAAAGGCACCTGCGCTCTGTTGCTAATAAGGGTAATTCCCCAACTTAGTAAAATATAAAATATAAAGGATACGGTTTGTATAAAAAGGACGGTAGGTTAAGTTGTATTAAATATATACTCAATTTAATCAAAGCAATATCTAAAAAGAAAGGATGTCTTTCAAACATAAAAGAATTTCAATAAAATAAATTCATAGGTCATGGCACATTCACTGATCCCCTCAGGAGAAGTATATCATACCCCAGGCTAGGATTCCCTCCGGAATTAAGTCCACACCTGTAGGTAGAAAGATTAGCAGATGATGGAGTTCATTAAGTCCCTTTTAAGCACAAAGTGCAAGCTTTTCATGCGGGTAGGGTTATCTCCAATACCTCCACAGGTGGTAGTGTCCAGAGAAGAAAATCCAATTGGTGCCGTCTGGGTAAAATTTGGAAGAGAGTTCTCCAGTCTCATAGAGGGGATATTAGTGAAATGTCCGGCATCTACTGGGGGCAAACTACTGGGGGCCATTACTACAGAGGGGCACCTACTGGGGGCAAACTACTGGGGGGGCATTACTACAGAGGGGCACCTACTGGGGGCAAATTACTGGGGGGCATTACTACAGAGGGGCACCTACTGGGGACAAACTACTGGGGGTCATTACTACAGAGGGGCACCTACTGGGGGCAAACTACTGGGTAGGCATTACTACAGAGGGGCACCTACTGGGGCAAACTACTGTGGGCCATTACTACAGAGGGGCACCTACTGGGTTAAAACTACAGGGGGGCATTACTACAGAGGGGCACCTACTGGGGGCAAAGTACTGTGGGGCATTACTACAGAGGGGCACCTACTGGGGGCAAACTACTGGGGGCATTACTACAGAGGGGACAAACTACTGGGGGGCATTACTACTGAGGGGCATCTACTGGGGGAAAACTACTGGCAGACATCTACTGGGGAAAAACTACTGGGGAGCATTACTACAGAGGGGCACCTACTGGGGGGTATTACTACAGAGGGGCACCTACTGAGGGCAAATTACTGGGAGGCATCTACTGGGGGACATTACTACTGGGGGACATCTACTGGGGGCAAACTACTGGGGGACATTACTACTGGGGGCATCTACTGGGGGCAAACTACTGGAAGACATTACTACTGGGGGGCATCTACTGGGGGAAAACTACTGTGGGGCATTTACTAGGGGGCATTATTACTGGGGGCAAGCTACAAGGGGCAAACTACAAGTGGGCAAGATACTAGGGGCAAACTACAAGGGGGAAAACTACAGGAGGGCATTACTACTGGGGGCATAACTACAGGGGCATTACTACTGGGGGCATAACTACAGGGGCAATACTACTTGGGGGCATTACTATTTGGAGGCATTACTACTGGGGGCATTACTACTGGTGGCTACACTACAAGGGGGCATAACTACAGGGGCTAAACTACTGGGGGCATTACTACAGGGTCTATACTACTGGGGGCATAACTACAGGGGCTAAACTACAAGGGGGCAAACTACAGGGGGCATTACTACGGGGGGCATTACTACTGGTGGATAAACTACAAGGGACAAACTACTGGGGCTAAACTACTGGGGGCATTACCACTCGGAGGCTAAACTAAAGGGGGGTAAACTACTGGAGTCATAGCTGCAGGGGCATTACCACTGGGGGCATAACTACTGGGGCTAAACGATAGGGGGTATTACTACAGGCAACATTACTACTGGGGGCAATACTACACAGGGGCATTACTAATGGGGGCATTGTAAAGGGGCACTTCATAAGGGGCATCACGCCTGGAGACATAAGGGACACTACTACTGGGGGCATTGCATAACGGGCACCACTACTATGGGCTCTATATAAGGGGCACTACCACTGTGGGCACTACCAGTACAGTGGACATTGCATAAGGAGCACTACTACTGTGGGCATTGTATAAAGGGTGCTACTGCTGTGGGCATTATGTGTATTATGGGGTGCTACTACTGTGGGCATTATTACTATTGTGTGACCACGCCCCTTTCATTTTGAGACCACCACTCTTTTTTGTGGGACGCGCAGTAGGCGCCAAGGGGAGAGGGGTGAGTTCCACCACCTCTCTAGGACCACTTTCAGCACTGTCTAAATCTAATACCATGTGACTAATAACAGTTTTCACTTTGTCAGCATTTATGCAACATAAGTAAGAATAACCTATGAGTGAGACTATGGGAGATATCCAATTACCTGCGACAGTGCCGTGGCCGTGAAAAATAGGTGTTTTTGTGGATTTTTTTTCTCCCCAGTCCAATGACCTTGTGCAAAAAACATCAGTTTTTCCTGCAAAAATACTTACTGTAGACCCCACGAAAAGCAGAGGACCTATGTATTTGTGCTGCTCTTGTCACATGTAAAAGGGGCACTTACAGCGGGTTATGCGTTGTGTGCCTGAGGCATGATAAGTATAATACCCAATAAGTGCTGGCACCGGGGTATAAACGCTGGTTTATCGGGGCTAATTGACCGCATGTAATTGGATACCCCCCTATAAGTAGTCATATGATCAGAAGATTGTAGAACTACATTTAAAACAATAACTTGAAATAATCATTGCCTGAAAAGAAAAAAAAAACATTTGCAGCTTCATACACTGCTAACATTAAGTTCCCGGAAGGAATTCCCACTCAGTTTGTGGGTCCATGCCACCAAGCAAGTGGGAATAGAACCTGTCGTGAGCAAAGGTCACCACCTGGCCTGAAGTGTGGCAAGCACAATGAGTCCGCGAGGGGACTCGCTTCCGGGATTCCAGCAGACGGGATGCTGCTGTCGCTATACTGACAGCCGACATCCTGTCTGCCGATATTTCATACCGGATTAATTTCTAGGATATCCATGCTTAGGTGCCTTAATTAGTACCTCAGTCAGTTTGACTATATAATCTGTGCATGTATATCCTTAAAGTCTAGACACACACAGACACACACAGTTGTAATAGCTCCCCTGTGTGTAAGTGCAATCGTACCTGCTTTCTTCAATCGACGCCTGCGGCTCTACGACTTCTCCCGACTTCTTCTTTAGGAGCCTGTGGCAGAAGAATGATCACCCCCAGGAGGACACCACCGATAAAAAGGAAGGCAAATGGCGGTAACAACACGTTTATTTAAGCAAAAAGGACAACCACCTTTCAATGAACTCGCGTGTCGGCTAGCGTGTCAATTGTACTTCAGAAGGCGCACTGCGGCACATTGCATAACATTTGCATAATGAGCATAGGCGTTATCACATATCATTCGCATAATGGGCATAGGTATTATCACATATCATTTGCATAATGAGCATAGGTATTATCACATATCATTTGCATAATAAGCGTCAGTGCTCTTTAGAACTCAGAATGAAATAAAGCCATAACATGATACACAATCTGGAGAAGTCCGTCGGTATACGTTTAAATGAACCACCAGAGTCACCTTTTATATAGGGGTCAGTTGTGTATACCCAGAGTGGTAGCTGGCATAAGTCAATGTAATGACGATCCAAGAAACAGAACAAACACTGGGAGACCGGGTTATTATTATGTCCCTGTTTGGTCTCCCTTTTAATTGGTCCTGGTGTTGTTTGCTATGGCACTATTAGTGCTGGGAAGGCCGGGAGTCCTTGACCTTATTAGGACCCATGGGCGGGGAATGAGGGCTTAGCCGTCTTGGGTGTCAGTATGTGGGGTATTACCCTGGTTTATCCCGAGTCTTAGACAGGCAGGTGGCTCTAAGCTTGCGGCTGCAGCGTCCAACCGGGCAGGTCTCCTTGCTGTAGCCTCTCCTGTCTGCTGCGTAGTGATGCCTGACACTGTGGGGAAACCCCTGCTCCTCTGGGCCATTCCTGAGGGGACCCCGGCTCCTGTGACAGGGGCAGAGGTGGTTCACCTTTCAATGAGCAGCTAAGTGGCCCTTCAGAATGTGTGTCCCAGCAGCCTCATTGATCCGGGCTTCCCCAGTTATAATACAGATTGTGAGTGTACTTTAGGGTAAGGAATGCAGCAGCCTCTCTGGTGTATCAGTCTATTAGAGTGGTCGTAGGTGAGGGTACCTGCTGTTACATCCCCGCACCCTGCCTCTCTGCTCCACGACTCTGTTCTCTTTCCATGCAGCGGCTCTCCCCGGCGGCGGCTGGCGTCTCCCGGCACAACATCGGTCCTCCTCTCCGTCAGTGCAGCAGACAGCGTGCGGTGTGCGGCAGCGCAGGGCTCTCGGATGGGTCACCTCCCTCACAGCGTCTTGCTACCGCTCTTCCACAGCGGCTTCTCCTCATGCAGGTCCGTCCCACCTCCTCTGGTAGCACGGCAACTCTTCTTTTAAAAGACCCCTCCTCCTCTCTTTGCGCGTCTCGCCCTCCAATCAGGCGACTCTCAGGCTTCCCGCTCTGCAGGGACAGGGTCAGTTGTCTCTGGGTCCCAGAGCCATCCTAGTTTCCCCCCGGCGCTGTGGTTGCCTAGCAACCGGGATGAGGAGATTAACCCCTGCAGTCTCTTCCCTGAGGGCGCCTCAGTAGGCTGCTCTGGTGTCCATGGTGGCTCAAATAATTACATTAGGGGTACCCCAAAGGCGGGGTACCCCAAAGGCAGGGTACCACACAGACACACACACACACACACACACACACACACACACACACACACACACACACACACACTGCTACCTTCTTAATGTGTTTCATTATTTTCTGATGTATTGCAATTATTTTTTAAAACGTAATTGCAATGTGTTTTTTGTCAGGAGTAAATATGTTTGTTTGTTTTTCCTGTCGTGGCCAATTTGTTTTTTTTTTCTTTCTAGTGGAGGTCAATGTATTTTTAGTTGTTTTTCCTGGGGAGGACAGTGTTTTATTTTTTCCTGTAGGGGCTAATGTGTTTTTCACCCTGATGGAGGTAAATGTGCTTTTCTTTTCCAGTGGCAGTGTGTTTTATATTTTCCTGTAAGGGTTTATGTGTTTTTATTTTTCCTGTGGGAGATCAACGTGTATTATTGTTTTCAGTACGGGCCAATGTGGTTTTTTTTTTTCCGTTTTCTGTCTCGGGTAAATGTGTTTGTTTATTTCCTGTCGGTGGACTTTTTTTTTCTTTTCTTTTTGAGTCCAATGTGTTTTTATTTTTCCTGTCAGGGATCAGTGTATTTTATTGTTTTCTGTAGGGGCCAATGTGTTTTATTTTTTTCTTGTGCAATGTTTTTCATCTGCACTTGAGTCTGATTTGCACTGCACATGTGTTCATACAGAGTTACAGCACAGATTCAGATGTATACATTAAGAAGTGTATTAGATATGTTAGGTGTTCCTGTTCCTAGGCAGTTACAGGGGGTTGGCTAATCAGATGCAGAGGTAACATAGTATGGAAGTGTTATTGGAGTGACACGGATGTGTTGCTGACAATGGTTGCATACAGAGGTGTTGATTGCTTACATTGGAGGCCATACTCAGTGGTCTATTTACTAAGCCTTGGATGGATATAAAGTGGGTGGAGATAAAGTACCAGCCAATCAGCTCCTAACTGACATGTCACAGGCTAGGCTGTGTTTGAAAAATGACAGTTAGAAGCTGATTGGCTGGTACTGTAGCTCCTTCCAAGGCTTAGTAAATAGACCCATCAGACAGGTGACAAGAGATGGTGAAAGTGTCAATGGTGCGACCGATGGTGGTATATAAGACGCAGTGCCATAACTAGGCATTTTAGCGGTGTGTGCAAGAAACAGCATTGGCGCCCCCCCTTATGTAAAATAGAGGCAGTGCGCGCCGTAGGCGTGCACAAAAAATATAGGGACGTGGCTTCATGGGGAAGGGGTGTGGCCACATAATAATACTAATTCGTACAACGGTGCACAGTAGTCTCCATTATTCAAATTACGCCGCACAGTAGCGCCACTACACCAGGTAGAGCCCCTTTTACACATTACGACAGACAGTCCCCATTTTACACATTACAGCAGACAGCATCCCCCCTTTTTACGCATTACGGCAGACAGCGTCCCCTTTTTACATATTACGGCAGACAGCGTCCCCTTTTTACACATTATGGCAGACAGCGTCCCCTTTTTACACAGTACAGCAGACAGTGTCCCCTTTTTGCACATTATAGCAGACAGAATAGATAGAGATATAGCTAGAGACAGATGAGGGAAGCGCATCCCAGCATTCACAGCAGCGCCGGCCAGCCAATGCGGAAGAAGAGGGACTGTTGCAGCAGCGCCGCTACCAATTACATAGCACTGCTGCGGATCCAGTCCCCCTCCCTCCTCCTCCTCCCCTGCCTCCAGAGCTGCTCCTCTCCTCTTCTCCTCCAGCGCGGCGCACGCAGCACAGGTGGCTCGTAATGAGTCAATTTGACTCATTACAAGCCACTGATATAGAATGCTGGCCGTTGCGCCCTCAGGGCAGAGCAGGATTAAGGCTTCGGGGGCCCCGGTGTACTTTAGACAGGGGGGCCCTAAGGTCTAAAATTAAATATATATATATATATACGTACTAAAGAAGCTGGCAGCGCCACAAATGTAGTATTTTGGTATAAACAACAGTAAGGGAAAGATACGTTCCGTAGTAATTAACAGAACATAACCTGGTGGACACTCCCTTAGAAATATTAGGGCGTCAGCTCAGAGACCTCAAAAATATATATAGGCACTGGTATATATGCCTACTGGTTATAAAGTGGTGTGGGGGGATGAGGTACTTTCAAGCGACCAAGGTGTCCAATCAATAATGAAAAAACCAGGTACTAAAAAATAGTATGATTTAATTTTAGAGATACACAGCACTAAAAAAGGGGTAACAAATAAAACAATGATATTAAAATGCAGCCTAATCAATAAATATTAGACGAAAAAAAAGGGGGCTAGGCTAAAAACATCGAAAGGCACACGTGTCCAAATACATAAAATAGTACATAAAAGCACAGAAAAAAACGGGTATAAAAATGCATAGGATAAAACATAGAAAAAGAGGAGATGAGGTAGCTTATCTTAAGAGGTTTGAGGTAAAATCAGAATAGCACCCAACGCGTTTCGTCCCTCATGGACTTCATCAAGGGGTAGTGTAAGGCTAGAGACAGAACATATTTATACCTCATTACTGGGGGAAGTGTTGCTGGCATCACTTCCTGTTAGGTTAATTAGTGCAATGTTAACATATATTCAAAGTGCATATATAAACAGATACTTGCAAGGAAGGTACAATGGAGAACACTACTAGTGTGTTCCTTACTCAAAACGAGGCATACTATTGCTAAAAAACATAAAAACCGGGTCCGTCCGTCTATTTCCGGTCCGGGCTGTGTGGCTCATGACATCCGCCCCACGTCCGCCCCACTTCCGCCCCGCTTCCGGCGGCTTCAAAACAGTTCTGCGCATGCGCCATGTGGGCAAAATGCTGTGAGGATGTCCATGTGTTGTCGTCTTCATATAGCGGCGGCCATCTTTTTGGTTGTCTAAGCATATGATCAAACATAGTTCTGCCGCAGAGGAAGTTCATGTGCTGCGGTCTATGTTATAATTCGAAGGTTGGGGATGCGTCCACTTGTCTCATAGGTCATTAGTATACAGGTGTTGCGGCTCGCCGAGAGGTATATGGAAAATGAAAATAGATGGGGATAATGAGTCAAAATGGTTGCATAACAACAGAGAGTACTGGAAATAAATAAATAAAAAATGGTACTACAATAGCAATGGAAGTGGAAATGAACCTATAGGTAAGAGAATGAGGATGAAATTAATTAAGAATAAAAATAAAAATAAAAATAAAAATGAAAATAATAATAATAAAAAAAATAAAAATAAAAATAAAAAAATAAAAATAATAATAATAATAAATAAAAAAAATAAAATAAAATAAAAATAATAATAAATAGATGAAAATAAAAATAAATATAAAAATAAAATAAAATTAAAATTAAAAAAAATATATATATATATAAAAAATATATACAGGGGGAATGAAACTGCACATACAAAAAAATGTAGAAAGGAGGTGTAAACTGATGATTAGATGGATACTACCACTATGGGAATACAATGCAGAGGTTATATGAAAAATAGATAAATAGAGCTGGGTGGAACTGGGTGGAATATGTCTTGCGAGAATTCCGTGAGAAAGGTGGGTGGTGCTTATGTAAACATCGTGAAGTGGGTCCTGTGTACTAAGGACCAGACAACATCCATACTTTACTGAGAAGTACCATTAGTTCCCTTTACGCCTCTGTATTTACAACACCCGGTCTCCCAAGGAGGTCTCCCATCCTTGTACTGACCGGGCCCAACCTTGCTTAGCTTCCAAGATCGGACGGTGTTGGGCGTCCCCAAGGAGGTATGGTTGTAATGTTTAGGGCTGGGTTTGGAGACGGGTCCTCTCATCTCAATGGATGATAATAGGAAATATCACAGACAAAGAAAGATGCAAAGGACCAAGAAAGATGCAATAAAGGAAGAATCTGAAAAAAATGGACTATGAGGTATGAGAGCTGCTAGTGAGAGAGAATACATGAGTTAAAACGTATTAGTGCCCTATCGTGTGCAATATTGACCAACACGCGACTGATATTCCCTGGAGGTCCCCCGTCCAGGTACTGATCTGTTCGAGTTACTGACCCTTTTCCAAGGTCGGCCCAAAGAGTAAAGAGGTGATGTTTGTGCGAAACGAGAGGTAGAGGGAGGCAGGAATAAAACGTGGAGGTAGAAATAGCTTACATCATAGGAAGGGTGCTATCTCATATCCTTCGTTGAAGCCATCCGGATGGAGAGTGTTAAGTTCGTATATCCAATACATCTCTCTCCTGGAAAGAAGATTCGAAAGGTCTCCTCCTCTGGCTCCCAGCGCTACTAATTCAATGCCTTTGTATGTTAGTGTCTCTGGATCGGAGTTGTGGAAAAGATGGAAGTGTTTGGAAACTGCATGGGTGAGGACTTTGTTCTTGATATTCCTAACGTGTTCCTGGATGCGTATTTTGAGGGGTCTTTTGGTTTTCCCGATGTACTTCAATTTACATGGACACTCCAGAAGGTATATCACCGATGAGGTATTGCAATTAATAAATTGTTTTATCCGATATTCCTTTTGAGTTTCAGTATTCTGGAAAGACTTCCTGTTTGGATGGAGGTATCTACATACGTTACACCGACCGCATTTGAAGCTTCCTTTGCATTTGGGCATAATGCTTATGGCTTCTGGATTTTTCAACATACTTGGTGCTATTATGTCTTTTAGACTCCGTGATTTGCGAAAGACCATTTCTGGCTCCTTGGTGAGGTAGTTCTTCAGTATAGGGTCCATAAGGAGTATGTTCCAATGTTTCTTTAGGACATTCTTAATGAGGTTCTCGTGTCTGCTGTACGTAGTGATGAATTTGACTGTGTCCTCCTTAGTGTTCTTGGGTTTGTACTTGAGAAGATCCCTTCTTTCTATAGCTTTAGCCTTAATGGTGGCTTCTTCCAGGAGTCGGGTCGGGTAACCCTTTTCCTTGAATCTTCCTTTATATACTTCAAGTTGTTGATCTCTGTCCTCTGTCTTCTTGCAATTCCGTGCTATTCTAGTGAATTGGGAAAGAGGGGTATTATCCTTCCATTGTTGCCGGTGGTTGCTCTTGTAGTGAACGTAACTGTTCATATCCACCTTCTTTATGTAGTTGCTTGTGATGATTTCCTCCCCTGAGTGTGTTAGAACAAGGTCCAGGAATTCAATCCGATCTGTATCCTCATTGGCCGATGAGATCAACAACTTGAAGTATATAAAGGAAGATTCAAGGAAAAGGGTTACCCGACCCGACTCCTGGAAGAAGCCACCATTAAGGCTAAAGCTATAGAAAGAAGGGATCTTCTCAAGTACAAACCCAAGAACACTAAGGAGGACACAGTCAAATTCATCACTACGTACAGCAGACACGAGAACCTCATTAAGAATGTCCTAAAGAAACATTGGAACATACTCCTTATGGACCCTATACTGAAGAACTACCTCACCAAGGAGCCAGAAATGGTCTTTCGCAAATCACGGAGTCTAAAAGACATAATAGCACCAAGTATGTTGAAAAATCCAGAAGCCATAAGCATTATGCCCAAATGCAAAGGAAGCTTCAAATGCGGTCGGTGTAACGTATGTAGATACCTCCATCCAAACAGGAAGTCTTTCCAGAATACTGAAACTCAAAAGGAATATCGGATAAAACAATTTATTAATTGCAATACCTCATCGGTGATATACCTTCTGGAGTGTCCATGTAAATTGAAGTACATCGGGAAAACCAAAAGACCCCTCAAAATACGCATCCAGGAACACGTTAGGAATATCAAGAACAAAGTCCTCACCCATGCAGTTTCCAAACACTTCCATCTTTTCCACAACGCCGATCCAGAGACACTAACATACAAAGGCATTGAATTAGTAGCGCTGGGAGCCAGAGGAGGAGACCTTTCGAATCTTCTTTCCAGGAGAGAGATGTATTGGATATACGAACTTAACACTCTCCATCCGGATGGCTTCAACGAAGGATATGAGATAGCACCCTTCCTATGATGTAAGCTATTTCTACCTCCACGTTTTATTCCTGCCTCCCTCTACCTCTCGATTCGCACAAACATCACCTCTTTACTCTTTTGGCCGACCTTGGAAAAGGGTCAGTAACTCGAACAGATCAGTACCTGGACGGGGGACCTCCAGGGAATATCAGTCGCGTGTTTGTCAATATTGCACACGATAGGGCACTAATACGTTTTAACTCATGTATTCTCTCTCACTAGCAGCTCTCATACCTCATAGTCCATTTTTTTCAGATTCTTCCTTTATTGCATCTTTCTTGGTCCTTTGCATCTTTCTTTGTCTGTGATATTTCCTATTATCATCCATTGAGATGAGAGGACCCGTCTCCAAACCCAGCCCTAAACATTACAACCATACCTCCTTGGGGACGCCCAACACCGTCCGATCTTGGAAGCTAAGCAAGGTTGGGCCCGGTCAGTACAAGGATGGGAGACCTCCTTGGGAGACCGGGTGTTGTAAACACAGAGGCGTAAAGGGAACTAATGGTACTTCTCAGTAAAGTATGGATGTTGTCTGGTCCTTAGTACACAGGACCCACTTCACGATGTTTACATAAGCACCACCCACCTTTCTCACGGAATTCTCGCAAGACATATTCCACCCAGTTCCACCCAGCTCTATTTATCTATTTTTCATATAACCTCTGCATTGTATTCCCATAGTGGGAGTATCCATCTAATCATCAGTTTACACCTCCTTTCTACATTTATTTGTATGTGCAGTTTCATTCCCCCTGTATATATTTTTTATATATATATATATTTTTTTTAAATTTTAATTTTATTTTATTTTTATATTTATTTTTACTTTCATCTATTTATTATTATTATTATTTTTTTATTTTTTTTTATTTATTATTATTATTATTTTTATTTTTATTTTATTTTTTATTTTTTATTATTATTATTTTCATTTTTATTTTTATTTTTATTCTTAATTAATTTCATCCTCATTCTCTTACCTATAGGTTCATTTCCACTTCCATTGCTATTGTAGTACCATTTTTTATTTATTTATTTCCAGTACTCTCTGTTGTTATGCAACCATTTTGACTCATTATCCCCATCTATTTTCATTTTCCATATACCTCTCGGCGAGCCGCAACACCTGTATACTAATGACCTATGAGACAAGTGGACGCATCCCCAACCTTCGAATTATAACATAGACCGCAGCACATGAACTTCCTCTGCGGCAGAACTATGTTTGATCATATGCTTAGACAACCAAAAAGATGGCCGCCGCTATATGAAGACGACAACACATGGACATCCTCACAGCATTTTGCCCACACGGCGCATGCGCAGAACTGTTTTGAAGCCGCCGGAAGCGGGGCGGAAGTGGGGCGGACGTGGGGCGGATGTCATGAGCCACACAGCCCGGACCGGAAATAGACGGACGGACCCGGTTTTTATGTTTTTTAGCAATAGTATGCCTCGTTTTGAGTAAGGAACACACTAGTAGTGTTCTCCATTGTACCTTCCTTGCAAATATCTGTTTATATATGCACTTTGAATATATGTTAACATTGCACTAATTAACCTAACAGGAAGTGATGCCAGCAACACTTCCCCCAGTAATGAGGTATAAATATGTTCTGTCTCTAGCCTTACACTACCCCTTGATGAAGTCCATGAGGGACGAAACGCGTTGGGTGCTATTCTGATTTTACCTCAAACCTCTTAAGATAAGCTACCTCATCTCCTCTTTTTCTATGTTTTATCCTATGCATTTTTATACCCGTTTTTTTCTGTGCTTTTATGTACTATTTAATGTATTTGGACACGTGTGCCTTTTGATGTTTTTAGCCTAGCCCCCTTTTTTTTCGTCTAATATTTATTGATTAGGCTGCATTTTAATATCATTGTTTTATTTGTTACCCCTTTTTTAGTGCTGTGTATCTCTAAAATTAAATCATACTATTTTTTAGTACCTGGTTTTTTCATTATTGATTGGACACCTTGGTCGCTTGCAAGTACCTCATCCCCCCACACCCCAATATATATATATATATATATATATATATAAAATATATATATATATAGATGAGTCACATTATTATGACCACCTCCTGCTGCTGACTAAGGCTAAGGCTGTGACGCGTTTGGGGAGAGACACAGGCAAAGTGACCTCTATGTTACAGTGATTAGCAGTGGAGAATTGGAAGTCGGAAGCCAGGATTCAAGCGCAGGCTGTGCAAAGTGCCTTGGATGAATAACCTCCATTGTGATAAGCCTATTTTAACTTTTTATGTGTACGTGCAAAATGAAGTAAAATCGTATGCGTTTTAAAAGATACTGCACTTTACGCGCCCCTTGTGTATTTATGTTTTTTATGTCCATCAATTACCCATCTATCAAGAGTAGTTTATATATGTGTGTGTGTGTGTGTGTGTGTGTGTGTGTGTGTGTGTGTGAAAGCCCTCACTCACTTACTCACTGACTGACTCACTGACTGACTCACTTACTCATCACTAATTCTCTTACTTACCGATATGTTAGGATGCTGAAATGTAATATAGGTATTCTGCAGGTGGGAAATAGGAAAACTACGTAATCAGAATTTTATTAAACCTCCCCTAAAAGGATAAAAAGGGGGTGACATAATGGCGTCATTACTGATGCTGTGTTGTGTGAACGATAACACCCAAACGGACAAGATCAGATCAAAAATTGGATTGCACCTCCAGTGTGTAGAATGTAATAAATTACAATAATAGTCCTGTCACTTTTTACCGTCTCTGCTACAGGTGCTCCTCGGGTAACTCCAAGACCCATGGATTAATATTTACTTACATTAAGACATCTCACATTTACACCTCTATAGATTTACCAAATTTTTAACACTCATTTATATTTACAACCATGAAAATCTGACACTCCCGTGCAAAAACCGGGTAGAACAGCTAGTGATATGCATGTATATATATATATATATATATATATATACACACATAGGGGTGGATTGGGAACTTCAAATGGCCCTGAATATTTTTATGGAATTGGCACCAACTGTAGGCGGAACCAACACCACAGTAGGCAGGATTAGTACATCACTATACTAGAATACATCAGTGATAGGGAAGGCTGAAGATGACCATTCACCAGATGTATACATAAAAGCAAATGTTCTTATTGTGGAGCTGCTCAGTGGCTAGTGATGAGTCCCTTGCCACCATGCTATTACAATTAAATGCGATCGCTGCTTTTAAAACTCTCCCTCTCTCATTTTTCCCCTGTTCAGCGTAATGATGGACGAAGGGGATGTGGGGCCCTGGAGGCCATCCAGGCCGAATAGCAATGGCATCCCTGCTCCCCGGGTTGCCATCATAAATGATGGAGCCTAGTATAAATGAAATAAAGCCCTCCCCACCCCACCACCACCTCACCCCCTGCCACCGATCAGGTGGATGCAGAGGTGGTCCATGGGGTCCTGGCACCCAGAGCAAGTGAAATCCAATGATGCACCCCCATAGTACCGGTATGCGCCAGATGCTCCTCAGACCTCTCCACATACCTCCAGATCTTCCTACATGCCCACAGACACCCCATATTCCCTATGCATGCATCTCAGACCTGCACATATGACATACACACACACACACACACACACACACTTACACTGGTTAATACATGGACCCGGCACCTCTGTCCCCTCCCATCTTATACTTACTCCCCTCTCTGTCCTATTTATTCCCATCACTGCAGTGAATTTCTGCACGTAGCACCTTATATGTGCACTGTGGGTATATATATATATATATATATATATATACACACATATATATATACATACACACATACATACACACATATACATATATATATATGTATATTTATTTATATATACATACACTGTATACGCACACATACACAAATATAAAATAGAAATATAACATTATTATTAGTGGAAATTCTGCTTACCTGCCATCCTTAAGATAATTTATGTGGCATGGTACACGGTCTTTATTCTGTTGGTCTTCGTCACTTCGCCATAGGGAGGTGGGAGTGGCAGATGCACACGAGGAGGACAGATGGCAAAGGGGGCATAGGGACAAAGGGGGAGAGTATCGGAAGCACATATAGAGGGGACAAAGGCCCTGGTGGAAAATGTGGCAAAGGTATAGATAGGAGAGTGGGCAAAGCACAAATAGGAAATAATGAAGCATAGAAGGGGGAGAAGCAAATGCTTACAAGGTGGGGCAGACATAGCTGTCATAGGTGGCAGAGGCACATATGATATGGAGTAGGAGGGAGAGGCAGAGGCACATATGGGGTGGGGGGCAGAGGCACATATGAAGTAGGAGGAAAAGACAGAGACACACATGGTGTGGGGGGGGGGGGCAGAGGCACACATGGAGTAGGAGGGGAATGAGACACACATGGTGTGGGAGGGGGGGCAGAGACACACATTGGGTGGGTTGGGCAGAGACTCACATGGGTGGGAGGGAGGATGAGACACACATGGTGTGGGGGGGGGGGGGCAGAGCTACACATGGAGTAGGAGGGGGATGAGGCACACATGGTGTGGGGGGGCAGAGCTACACATGGAGTAGGAGGTGGGATGAGGCACACATGGTGTGGGGGGGCAGAGATACACATGGAGTAGGAGGGGGCATGAGACACACATGGTGTGGGGGGGGGCAGGGACACACATGGTGTGGGAGGGGAGGCAGAGACACACATGGGGTGAAAGGGAGGCAGAGACATGCATAGAATAGGCTAGGAGCAGTGGCACAGCTGAGGAACTTTTTCCATCTGTGTGCCTGTGTCTTGCAGCACAGGCAGGGCAGCAGGGAGAGAAGGGAGGAGCTACAGGAGACCTGGGGGAGGGGCAACTCATGGAGGAGTCAGGACTGGAGGAGAGCTTAACTAATACGGACTCCGGGCTGAAGTACCCTGTACTTTGAGCATGGGAGAGGGGGCACACAACCACTATAGTAAACCTAGATATCATGAGCAAAAGACAGAGGGACCATCTGGTGCTGATGATCTCAGCTCTGATATGCACAGGCAGCTATCTGTGACTTGCAAAAAAGAAAAAAGTACGATCTCACTTTGCGCTCACTGTCCCAGGAATCCGGCTTTGTCGCAATGGACAAGTGTAGTCCGATCAATATGAAAAGGAAAATAAAAAATGCAACACAGTGTAATACTGCAATGAGAATGGGTTTTTCACCGCTGTGTGATACGAAGAATGGAAGTGTTGGTATAGTCCCAAATAGAAAGTTCATGCATCCACCTCCTTTTCAAAGGCACCCAACGTGATATGCAGGATTTAGGTGATGAACTCTTACATGTATGCTTACTTCTGTAAGACGTGTTGAAAGCTCATAAAGGTTTCTTTTGCGGTCCTTAGACTCTCCTCACATAGGTGGATGAACCCCAATGTCCCTCGTAACAAATCAGAGCCAGAGATACAATCCAATTAGGACAAGAACACTCTTTTAATTTTCAGAGTACAGAACATGGGGGTCATTCCGAGTTGTTCGCTCTGTAAATTTCTTCGCATCGCAGCGATTTTCCGCTTAATGCGCATGCGCAATGTCCGCACTGCGACTGCGCCAAGTAAATTTGCTATGCAGTTAGGAATTTTACTCACGTTTTTTTCTTCGTTCTGGTGATCGTAATGTGATTGACAGGAAGTGGGTGTTTCTGGGCGGAAACTGGCCGTTTTATGGGTGTGTGCGAAAAAACGCTACCGTTTCTGGGAAAAACGCGGGAGTGGCTGGAGAAACGGAGGAGTGTCTGGGCGAACGCTGGGTGTGTTTGTGACGTCAAACCAGGAACGACAAGCACTGAACTGATCGCAGATGCCGAGTAAGTCTCGAGTTACTCAGAAACTGCACAGAGATGTCTTATCGCAATATTGCGAATCTTTCGTTCGCAATTTTGATAAGCTAAGATTCACTCCCAGTAGGCGGCGGCTTAGCATGTGCAAAGCTGCTAAAAGCAGCTTGCGAGCGAACAACTCGGAATGACCCCCAAGGTAAACAAAAAAAGCCATACCATATGGGGAAAGGCAAGATGATGTTTGAGCCGATAGCAATGGACCCGGATACCAATAGCTATTGATTCCCCACTATGGATAGGCTGATCTGTAACCTACAACAAACACTGTGTCGACGCGTTTCGACGCTGTGCAGCGTCTTTTTCAAGATTCACAGTGTATAATCACTATAAACATAAATTACAATTAAAAACTTGGCCACAGTAAACCAATAATTAACATACAGTTGATTATATAATTTACCATTTTTACAATTTAAACAAGCACTTAGAAACACTGTCGCAATATAGCAATAATAATTAAAAGAAATATCAGTCATGTGCTCTAGGGCTATCATGTGACCCGCGAGTCACATGACTCACAATCTATCTAAAGGGTCATCTATCAGGTGTGCAGGTTATGTGAATTTGCATTGGCTGATAAATGTGTCATTTATTCCTCCAAGACAACCCTGATTGGTGGATTAAATCTGCACCAATCAGACCATTGCCTATTTAAACACATAGCTTTAGGGCATGTTTGTTGTCTACCTGACCAGGCAAGACACGCTGTATTCCAGGGGTATGTAATCTTTTTGATTGATGTTTAAACTTGTTTAACCAGGTTTATAATGAAGATAAATCTTTTAATTATTCTTTTAATTATTGTTGCTATATTGCGACAGTGTTTCTAAGTGCTTGTTTAAATTGTAAAAATGGTAAATTATATAATCAACTGTATGTTAATTATTGGTTTACTGTGGCCAAGTTTTTAATTGTAATTTATGTTTATAGTGATTATACACTGTGAATCTTGAAAAAGACGCTGCACAGCGTCGAAACACGTCGACACAGTGTTTGTTGTAGGTTACAGATCAGCCTATCCATAGTCGGGAATCAATAGCTATTGGTATCCGGGTCCATTGCTATCGGCTCAAACATCATCTTGCCTTTCCCCATATGGTATGGCTTTTTTTGTTTACCTTGTTCTGTACTCTGAAAATTAAAAGAGTGTTCTTGTCCTAATTGGATTGTATCTCTGGCTCTGATTTGTTACGAGGGACATTGGGGTTCATCCACCTATGTGAGGAGAGTCTAAGGACCGCAAAAGAAACCTTTATGAGCTTTCAACACGTCTTACAGAAGTAAGCATACATATAAGAGTTCATCACCTAAATCCTGCATATCACGTTGGGTGCCTTTGAAAAGGAGGTGGATGCATGAACTTTCTATTTGGGACTATACCAACACTTCCATTCTTCGTATCACACAGCGGTGAAAGACCCATTCTCATTGCAGTATTACACTATGTTGCATTTTTTATTTTCCTTTTCATATTGATCGGACTACACTTGTCCATTGCGACAAAGCCGGATTTCTGGGACAGTGAGCGCAAAGTAAGATCGTACTTTTTTCTTTTTTGCAAGTTTGTATAGATTGGTGGTCTATTTAGTACTTTCTATTGCAGCTCTATTGCGGCGCCAAGAGAGGAATTATTTTTCTATAGCTATCTGTGACTGCCTGTGAAATGAGAAGCAGGCTGCAGCCACGATCACCAGCACGAGTGGGCCCCACTGTCAGTGGTATATCCTGTACTCCAGAGCCTTCCAGTGCCTCATTCTGCCCCTCTCCATGCTCCTCCTACTGCCGCCCACCTCTTTAGTCCGGTCTCTGAGCACTGTACTGTGCAGCTCCGCCCAACAGCAGCTCGTAAGTCAGTCAGCCTTGTACCTTATCCCCGCGGCTGACTGACTGCCATCATGTAATGTGGTGCGGCCCCGCAGCACACACTCCAGCTGCGCTGCCTCTATTGCTATGCGGCACCGGCGTTTGCGGGGCAGAGCCGAGCGTTCAGCATTGCAAATCCGATCTGATCTGCTGTGGGGGGCCCTTTTAGAAAGTGGGGCCAGGGGTACTATGTGGTACCCACGTGTAGGATACCCCTACTGTCCCCCTACTAGTTTTCATAACAGCCAGCGCTGCCTGCAGGGACCTGTCAGCTACATAGGCACTGACAGTGTCGAGATCCCCTGCCCCAGTTGCCTAGCAACAACATGCGGGAAGAGCCATGATGGAGGGCACTAGGACCCAGGAGAACCATACTGCTGGTCTGCCCAGGCGCGGGAACCTGGAGTGTCAGGATTGGAGGGGAAGCTGCGCGCCAAGAAGAGGAGGAGGGCAGAGAGTGATCCGGCGCGCGGGAGCACGGCCGCGGGAGAAGAGAGGAAGCCGCCTCAGGGAGAGAGAGCTGGACGGGACCCGCTGCCGCGGATATAGAGACCCACCGCCAGACACGCTGCCCCTGACCACCGCTAGAGAGAAACGGAGAAGAGGGACCTGCTGTGTGTGAGCAGCGGCTGGCCGGAGCTGAGACCGCCGGCTACCGCTGCACCAAGTGCCCAGCCTGGGAGCCGCCCGGAAGGAGAAATCGCCGCACAGTAGAGAGGCAGGAGCAGGGACGAGGGGGACAGCTGGAACTACCCCTACCCACATTGCCGACAGATACCAGGGCCGCAGAACCGGGGGGAGAACCGCAGCAGATCGGACTGGCAGGAGCCAGCAACACACAGGTACCCTTATCAGCGGTCCCCCTGAAGTTCTAGCCCCCAGAGTGACTCTCCCTTACTGTCCACAAGTCAGGCTGCTCCAACCCATACCCCACCAGACAGTGGGACTGATGCCACGAGTGCTTGCCAGGAAACAAGGGGGGACGCCCCTGATCCAAAGCGCCTCAGTAAACACTTCCAAGTGGTGGCGTTATATATACATAGATGAACTGTGGTCAGCCGCGACCTCCCCTGTGACTTACTTTTCCGTGGATACAAATACGGTTAGTACCGTTAACCATTGCTGCTGTGTTATAGTACTGACCGTTAGTTCTGCACACCTTTCTCTGAATACTTACCTTACGTCCACCGACGTCTTCTCAGGAGTTCCCTTTGTGAGAGTGCAGGAGTTCTGTTAAAGGAACACTGACCGCAGACGCCCACTGGGGCGCAGGAACTGAACATTAGTGCCCAGCGTGCAGCGCCATCCTATGGACAGCTCAAGAAGTGCAACAGAATTACTGTCACAACATCCCTTACTCTAAGATATTACTACGTAATGAATGATTGCTATTGCATGTAACCATATTTGATTGTTTGACCGAGTTATTGTCATGCCTTTGAGATACCTAAGCTGTAATTACTGTTGTAGAAAGGGGAAGAGATAGGGTATTGAGATGATGTTTAATATATGCAATTGCTCCAAGTGAGAATCGAGTTATAGCGGTGACTGATATTTTCGGTACAATAAATGGTTGTCACCGCCCCCATGTGTAGTGGTCCTTGAGTATATTGTGTTTGGGTTGTCCTTCCGGGGTTCTTCTGGTTCTTCTGCCCCAGCCTTACAGGTGATGGAAATAATAGTCGCTGGCCTCGACATCGTTGAAGAGGGGATACAGCCGAACACGAAGATGACCGAGCTTCAGGTACGAACCCACTTTAGAGCGATATCACACTTGGCGTCCGCTAACAGGATCGTTTCAAGATGTAGAAACCAGACATTCCGGAGTCGTCCTCGGCACAGGGACAACCACCAGCGGCACCCGGAAACCCGACAGGAACAACGGCATCACCTATAACCATGCCATATTACTTTGGGGCCCCATGGTTGCCGATATACGCAGGAAAACAAGTCCCTGGCTCAAGTACTTTCAAGGCATTCAAAGACAAAATGCTCTCCATGTTTCGACTATACACGCTCATGGAAGAACAAAAAGTAGAGATCCTGAAGGGACAATTAACCGGCCCAGCACTGAGGGAAGTAGAAGCATGGGAGGATGCAGAGAAGAAGAGTGCAGATTGTATACTCCAGAAATTAAGGAACATATTTGATTGCAAAACGGTAGCAGAACTAAAGAGCCGTCTGTACGCGAGAAAGCAACGACCAAGTGAATCTTTACGGGAATTTGCATTAGGCCTACAGGAAGCCTTGAGGGCTGTACGAACACTGGATCCACTGGATGTCGGACTGACCGATGACACCCTAATTAACTTATTTATTGAGGGAGCGCAAGGCAAAGCAATTCGGTCACAATTACGAATGTGGAGACGCCAAAAGCCAGACAGTTCTTTCTCTGCATATAAAGAAGATGTTCTACAGATACTAGGATTGAATCAGGGCGACGGGACTGAAGACGACGAGGCGCCAAGGAAAGTGGACGAAGAAAGCCTCAAGAGCATCCCTCCATACAAGAATATAGATGCCACCACCCGAGCGGGGGCAGTCCTTCAGCAGGCACAGGCCCCACCAGGGCCAGACCCTATCGAAGCCCTGAACCGACAGATGTCAGAAGTGACGCTCAGCCTGTCTCGGATGAGCCAGAGGCTAGAAGAACTCGACAAAGAACCAAATGGAAGCCGACGCAGAGAATGCCGTAAGGAACGCGGTGGAAGAAGCAACCCTCGATGGGAGGTCACGAGAGAGTCAGGCCGACGGCATACCGATCGGTTTGACCCACAGGGTCGACCGATTTGTAGGGGATGTCACCAGAGCGGACACATCGAACGAAACTGCCCGCTTGACCCTTTAAACGGGGGGACCCCGAGGCGAGGGACCGACCCTCGGGAGGAGAACCACTGACAGGTCCGCCGTCGCGGGATTGGTGGCCCCAGTATGTAGGAGAGTGCCCTCACCTGAACATCCGCATCAATGGGATCGAGATACCGGCTCTCTTGGACACAGGCTCACAAGTCTCTACAATCCGATTCACGGAGTTCCTTCAACACTGGGACGAAGCTACCATTGTGTCTCCACCCGCTAGATGGCTCCACCTGTTAGCCAGCAATGGACAACCCATCGCCTTCCAGGGCTACTGGGAAGCCAATGTGGAAATAGGAAACGCCGCCTTGACTAGCCAAGGATACCTCATCACCACCGCGCCCAGCGCGCACTTACCACCCGTGATCCTGGGCATGAACATTCTGAGAAACTGTCCAGAGGAACTAGTAGAAGCCCTACGACATGAGATGAAGACCGCGGACCAGAAGGAACAAAAGGCCCTGCAACAGACCGTCAAAGTGCTAGAGGGCCAAATGAAATTCGTTAATGGTCAGGGTGAGATTGGAAAGGCCCGAATCACCGACCGTCAACCTGTTCTGCTGAGACCGAACTCTGAGCAAGTAGTGTGGTGAAAAACAAGAATTGGTCCGGGGGGGAGAGACTACAAGGCTCTGGTGGAACCCTGTGACGGGGATGGACGACAGCCATTCGCTGTGGCGAGGACACTAGCCAAAGTGGTACACGGGAGGGTACCAGTCCGTCTTCTGAACCCACACTCATATGCCATCAGACCCTATAAGTACTGTCCGGTGGCGAAGGTCAGTTGGATCGACTTCCAAGACATCGTGGGACAGGGTGTAACCGCTGCTCAATCAGGAGCGGCAGACGGAGAAATGTCGGCGACTGAGGAAGAACCCCCATGGTGGGCCGGGATCCAGATCGGCGATGTTGACACCCCCACTGATAAAAGAGATGGAGTATTACAGATTGTGCGACGCAACGCTGCTGCATTCAGCCAACACCCTTCTGATTTTGGGCAAGCGGATGAAGTGTATCATCACATCCCCACGGGGACAACTCCTCCTATCAAGGAACGACACCGACCCCTCCCTCCAGCCATGTACAAGCCAGTGAGGAACATGATCGCAGAGATGAAAGAGGCTGGAGTCATCCGTGAAAGCCACAGCCCATGAGCCGCTCCACTGGTGATAGTGAAGAAGAAAGATGGTAGTCTGCGCTTCTGCGTAGATTATCGCAGGCTCAATGCTGCAACTCACAAGGACGCCTGTCCGCTTCCCCGAATCGAAGAATCTCTGACGGCCTTAAAGACGGCAGCGTATTTCTCCACACTGGACCTCACCAGCGGCTACTGGCAGGTCCCAATGGCCCCTGAAAACATCGAGAAGACGGCCTTCACTACGCCAATGGGCTTATTCGAATTCATGAGGATGCCATTCGGGCTCTGCAACGCTCCGTCCACCTTCCAGCGCGTCATGGAGCACTGTCTCGGACACCGCAACTTCGAGATGGTCCTGTTGTACCTCGACGATGTGATAATCTTCTCAAGAAACTACGAGGACCATCTGCGACATTTGGAAGAAGTGTTCCAACAATTGAGCAACTGCGGCCTGAAGCTTAAACCGAGCAAATGTCACCTGCTCAAGCCCAAAGTCCAGTATCTTGGACATGTCGTCAGCGCCGAGGGTGTGATGCCTGATACGGAGAAGATCAGAGTCGTTCAGGACAGGCCAGTTCCCAAGACCGTCAGAGATGTCCGAAGTTATTTGGGATTCGTGGGCTACTATAGACGCTTCATTGAACAATTTGCCGCAGTGGCGGCCCCGTTGCATGAATTGCTCAGAGGCCAATCGGGTCATGAGCGAAGAGGGTCATCCTTGGTATGTTGGGGAGAGGAACAGCAGCGAGCCTTTCATCAGTTGAAGACGTCCTTAATCGAGGCCCCGTTATTGGCCTATCCCGATTATGAGCAACCATTTCAAGTGTATACAGACGCCAGTCACCGGGGACTAGGAGCCGTACTCTCCCAGGTGCAGGACGGGTGTGAAAGAGTGATCGCATACGCCAGCCGGGGCCTCCGCAAAACTGAGCGGAACTGTGAGAATTACAGCGCATTTAAGCTGGAGTTACTCGCCCTCATCTGGGCTGTCACCGAAAAATGTAAACACTATCTGGCCGCCACGTCGTACATCATCATGACGTATAATAACCCGCTGGCACATCTGTCTACTGCTAAGCTCGGAGCTCTTGAACAGAGATGGGTATCCCGACTAGCAAATTTCTGGTACACCGTATCTTACAGAAGTGGGAAGTCCAACGGGAACGCTGACGCCCTCTCACGATTACCCACTGTAGATGTTGAGGAGGAAGATAGAGATGCGGATGAAGATGTCGAAACCCCGGTGTTCAAAGTCTCTCGAAAGGGACGAACGGCCACGTCGGACCCCCTACCCATCATCGGACCTCCACGAGTGGAAAGCGCCCTACTGGATGCTCCCACAGTCGATTGGTGCGAGAAGCAGCGGAAGAGTCCAGTGCTGAGGGAACTTGTGGCCTTGTTGCACCAGCGACGCCAGTTGACCCGGGTCCAACGGGCCAAAGCCGACTCGGAATTGATCAAGTTACTACGGCATAGGAACCGCATTCACCTGGAGGAGGGGATCCTAGTGCGTACCAGCATAGATCCGAGTACTCACCAACCAGTCACTCAGGTGGTTGTCTCTAAAGATCAAGCCGCTCTTCTGCTCACGGCCTACCATGACAAATCCGGACACTTCGGCACTTAAAAGACTGAAGCCATCCTACGCACACGATATTTCTGGGTGGGCATGCGAGAAGATGTGGAAAGATGGTGCCGTGATTGTGTTCCATGCACAAGGAAAAGGCAGGCCGATGCTACCCAAAAGGACCCTCTACATCCCATTAAGAGCCAACGTCCACTACAAATCGTTGCCCTGGATCATGTGAAATTGGAGGCGATCACCAATGGATATCTGTATGCCCTTACAATAACGGACCATTACAGTAAATTCCTAGTAGCCGTCCCGGCCAAAGACCTCACTGCTAAAACCACTGCCGAACTGTTTTTGAAGCACTTTGCCAGGCCCTATGGGTATTCAGACTACATCTTGACCGACCAAGGCCCTGCCTTTGAGTCGCAGCTGTTTCACGAACTGTGTTCTTACTACGGCTGTCGAAAAGCTCGGACCACAGCCTATCACCCGCAGGGGAATGGATTGTGTGAACGAGCTAACCAGACCCTCATCGGGATGCTCCGGAGCCTGGCGGCAGAAGATCGCACCAAGTGGCCGACCATACTCCCCGAACTAACCTACCTCTACAACAACACTGAGCATTGCTCCACCGGCTTCATGCCATACTACCACATGTTTGGCCGACGAGGCAAATTACCCCAGGACCTGGCATTAGCCCCTGCTGTGGCCCTTCCCGTCGACCCAAAGACCGATTGGGTCCGTGAGCACCAGCGGAGGATAGAAGCTGCCCGAGAAATTGTAACTAAAAGAGTAGAGCATGCCCAGCATCGCCAGGAGGCGAGCTACAATGCCCACATCCAACCTGAGGCACTGAAGACTAGAGACCTTGTCTGGAAGAAACGGAATCACCGCACCAGCAAGCTTGACGCTATGTGGGAGAGTTACCCGTACGTCGTGGTCAGTGTTCCTGAGGGCGACCGATACACCTAGAAGATCCGTAAGGGCCTGGAAGGTCCAGTCAGTGTGGTACCGAGAGACCAACTCAAGCTCTGTACCGCAGAGCTACCGTCGAGAAGCGCAGATCCATGATAGCAGAGGGACGGGAGACCCTGGGGGGCATACCCTTACACGATCCCATGGAAACCATAAAGCTATACCTCTAGATACACTTTTACCTGAATACACGCGCTACGCACTTTGTACGCTATTTGCATACAGAGTCCCGTACGTGGTACGTACTTGGCGTACACACGCCGCGCTGAGTGTACAGAGTACGCACAGCGCGCGCGCACAATTGATAACCTTTAAACCTTATTAGCAATACAATGTAATAATATGGTTACACTTTAAACCTTTATGCAGCAAAGGACTGCAATGATGTTATACCTTAAACCTTAAGTAGCGCTGACGGTATAAAGTACCCGCAGTGCGTACACCTTATCAATACTTGTAAACCTTATACAGTTAAATAGGCTTTAAACCCTAGCAGGGAAATGAGGACACAACACCGATATGTAGTTGAACCACAGGGTTCTAAGGCCACAGTGGATTATTTCAAAAGGTAAAACAGTACAAATTATACACTACAGGCTAACAAGATAAATCTACAACAGAATAATGGCTACAGTCAATGTACATACGTGAGAATGTTCGCAAGCGCTTCCCGGTCCCGGTCCTCCGCTAATCAGGTTGAAAGCGTTAAGAGTCTTTGATAGTGACCTGGCCTGCAGCTCGCTCTTTATTCAGTAGATCAAAACATAATACAATAGACACTGTGTGCTCTTCTTCCATTGGTTCGGGGGTGGGACATATCCTGTGCACCGGGGACCATTGGTCAGTTCAAGAAGTGGGCGATGGCTAGGACTTGAGATGTGGTTTCTGTTGTTTACATCTGAGTTCCCGCCCCATGATCAGTTAAACCCATCACATTAATCATAAATCTGGAATTATTAATAACTTAATGAGGTAATATTTAATAATTATTCTTATTCCCACCAGATTAATGTTTACGTGTCTCTGAACAATATGATCCCACACATGATATGATTATCTATTTCAATCTTCAAGATATACATATATCCACATATTCATATATATATATATATATATATATATATACACACGTACACACATACTCCTGCTATTACAATTTGTTAGGAATTATATATTTATTTATTCATTCATATATATATATATATATATATATATATATGAACACCTACATTTCCATGGGTTTTAGACTATGAATGTTAAATTTCTATCTGTCTGGTCTTGTGTTGTGGTTAGCTATTGTTTCTGATTTTCTAAACAGCTTTGGTTCCTGGGTATTGTCCCTTTGTTTTGTTTTTTTCCTTCTGGTGAGACAATGACAATCCAGTACTCATTGTTTTAGATAGAAACTTGGCTATTTGTGTAAACAAAGGTGTTTGCCTTCCTCATAGAATTTCAAAGCTTAGTGTAAATAAGGCCATTGTATTTTAGTCTCTGGGAGTTTTAATTTATGTGTGACTGACCTTCCTGCTATTTAGAAGGGCCAAGCAGACAGTGTTGGATTTTTACAATATATATATTAAATCTATGATATCTTTGTGGCTTTTCCATGAGAGTACAAATTCCACTGTAATTACTCGTACCACGCTCTAATGCGCAGGACCGTGGGTGCTGCCATACGCAATTTGCGAATATGTGCACGCATGGCGGAACAAGTGCATGCGCAGCGGGCATGTGTGTGTGTGGTTTGTACGTGATGTGTGTACTGGAATATTTTTCGACTTTGACACTACCTCCACCGCATCAAGCCCCGCTCGTAGCTCCAGACCCGGTGTTCAACAGGCCTGTTGAAAACCAGGATCGGCCTAACCTAGTTACCGCTCCTAGCGAGAGTGACTTTCCCATAGTTGAGGCCAGAAGGTCCGGACGTAGCACACAAGGCGTCCCGCCTTTAAGGTATAGAGAGTAAAATGTTAACTGTTTTCTTGTATGTTTTATACATGATTAGTTTGCACTCGATGTTGTATTGGAATTAAGAGACTCATGGTAGGGACTGCCTGGCACATGCGTGAGGACACGCATCCTTCAACCAGGGGCACATGTGGTACCCACGTGTGGGATACCCCTACTGTCCCCCTACTAGTTTTCATAACAGCCAGCGCTGCCTGCAGGGACCTGTCAGCTACATAGGCACTGACAGTGTCGAGATCCCCTGCCATAGTTGCCTAGCAACAACATGCGGGAAGAGCCATGATGGAGGGCACCAGGACCCAGGAGAACCGTACTGCTGGTCTGCCCAGGCGCAGGAACCTGGAGTGTCAGGATTGGAGGGGAAGCTGCGCGCCAAGAAGAGGAGGAGGGCAGAGAGTGATCTGGCGCGCGGGAGCACGGCCGCGGGAGAAGAGAGGAAGCCGCCTCAGGGAGAGAGAGCTGGACGGGACCCACTGCCGCGGATATAGAGACCCGCCGCCAGACACGCTGCCCCTGACCACCGCTAGAGAGAAACGGAGAAGAGGGACCTGCTGTGTGTGAGCAGCGGCTGGCCGGAGCTGAGACCGCCGGCTACCGCTGCACCAAGTGCCCAGCCTGGGAGCCGCCCAGAAGGAGAAACCGCCGCACAGTAGAGAGGCAGGAGCAGGGACGAGGGGGACAGCTGGAACTACCCCTACCCACATTGCCGACAGATACCAGGGCCGCAGGACCGGGGGGAGAACCACAGCAGATCGGACTGGCAGGAGCCAGCAACACACAGGTACCCTTATCAGCGGTCCCCCTGAAGTTCTAGCCCCCAGAGTGACTCTCCCTTACTGTCCACAAGTCAGGCTGCTCCAACCCATACCCCACCAGACAGTGGGACTGATGCCACGAGTGCTTGCCAGGAAACAAGGGGGGACGCCCCTGATCCAAAGCGCCTCAGTAAACACTTCCAAGTAGTGGCGTTATATATACATAGATGAACTGTGGTCAGCCGCGACCTCCCCTGTGACTTACTTTTCCGTGGATACAAATACGGTTAGTACCGTTAACCATTGCTGCTGTGTTATAGTACTGACCGTTAGTTCTGCACACCTTTCTCTGAATACTTACCTTACGTCCACCGACGTCTTCTCAGGAGTTCCCTTTGTGAGAGTGCAGGAGTTCTGTTAAAGGTTCACTGACCGCAGACGCCCACTGGGGCGCAGGAACTGAACATTAGTGCCCAGCGTGCAGCGCCATCCTATGGACAGTTCAAGAAGTGCAACAGAATTACTGTCACAACATCCCTTACTCTAAGATATTACTACGTAATGAATGATTGCTATTGCATGTAACCATATTTGATTGTTTGACCGAGTTATTGTCATGCCTTTGAGATACCTAAGCTGTAATTACTGTTGTAGAAAGGGGAAGAGATAGGGTATTGAGATGATGTTTAATATATGCAATTGCTCCAAGTGAGAATCGAGTTATAGCGGTGACTGATATTTTCGGTACAATAAATGGTTGTCACCGCCCCCATGTGTAGTGGTCCTTGAGTATATTGTGTTTGGGTTGTCCTTCCGGGGTTCTTCTGGTTCTTCTGCCCCAGCCTTACAGGTGACGGAAATAATAGTCGCTGGCCTCGACATCGTTGAAGAGGGGATACGGCCAAACACGAAGACGACCGAGCTTCAGGTACGAACCCACTTTAGAGCGATATCACAACTAACCCCCAGGCCCCCCCCTTAATCCGGCTCTGCCTCAGGGTGACTGCGCTGTGTGCCAGGCACACCTGGCACACACGTAGTTACGGCTCTGATAAGACACACAGAGTATAATTGCAGAGTCTGTTTACACTGACAGTTGGCATCTCAGTCTTTGATATTCAGACGCAAGAATGTACACCAGGGAAGGGCACTGTAGCAGCATTAGCATAAAGTCGCTGACACAACTGCAGATAAAGATGCAAAGAAGGCTGCAACTGCAGCCAACTAAGAAGCAGCACCTATGAGGACGGATCTGCTCCCTGACAGACCACACCCCTTCAACAGACCCCACCCACATTAGGGGTGCTTCCATACATTTCCCGACCTGGTTTTCCATTTCAATCCGCCCCTGCATACATATATACATACAAAATTCCAAAATATTTACAAAATTCTAAAATATGGTTAGCACTCCATCTTACCACCATTATATGCCTGTGTGCATCCCAGGATAAAAAAATTACTTTTCCAGATACATCTTTCCACCAATGAGTGGCACTCTGCACAACACCTTAAGATGGCCATACACCAGAACGATATCATTGGTTGGAATGATAATTGGGTAGTGTGTTGGAATAAATGATAATCACCTGTTTGCTCAGACATGCTGAAAAAGAGAAAAAATTATCGGTTCAACTAGTTGGGAAAATCATATATGTTCGATTTTCCCCAACTAATTGTTCTAGTGTAGGTGGAACGTTTCCACCTTCCCACCAAGCTGAATGATATGTAGAAAGACACTGACCGCCAGTGTCTGCTTACTTTTGTCACAGTCACCTTGGAGACCCAGTACCATGCTGCTGCCTCTCTGCATCAAAAGGAGGGTCAGGGGTTTGGGCTCCCTGCCGCCTAGACTAGAGAGGTAGTGCCGAGGGGAGACATACCAGGGAGATGTTGCTTTCAATGCCGAGGGCTGTCCTGGCAGTAGCTGGTTCCACAGCAGAGAGAGAGTGGGGAGAGACAGCAGCAGCTCAGCTAGCTAGACAAACCTGGGCAGTGCCACATTTGTGTTATTTACTCCCCTCCAAGCACCTCTGATCAGTGCCAGATTAAGGTCCACATAGGCCTGGAGCTGAAATTCATGAAGGGCCTATCGTGTGCCACTGCAGAAAGTACAAGAAATACGGTACAAGCGCTGCAGATACGCGAGTGCTATATAAATAACTGCCCATCAAGATAGATACATGTCTTATGACAAAGATACTATTTGGGACTGTTTTTTGTAAATATTGTCAACTCGTGAGCTGGCTCCAGTGTATTTTCTGGTCTTCTTTATTAAATTATGGGGTACATTTACTAAGCAGTGATAAGAGCAGAAAAGTGAGCCAGTGGGGATATTTCCCCATCAACCAATCAGCAGCTCTGTATCATTTTATAGTATGCAAATTATAGATGTTACTTCAGTGCTGATTGGTTGATAGAGCAACTTCTCCACTGGCCCACTTCTCCGCTCTTATCACTGCTTAGAAAATGTACCCCTAAGTGTGATGAGAATACAAATATTTGGAGTTTCATAAACTATTTGTGTGATAAAGTGGGCGGTATGAAGTGGTGGGTATAGAAAAGTAAAAGGAATTTAGTGTTCACTCCAGGGGCACGCGCGCTGCAAAGGGGGGTATGCCCACTCAAAAGGGTGCATGCCCTTAAGGCACACCCCTTTTCATTGGTGTAGGAGGCGTGCCTAGAACTCATGGAGATGCTGGGCAGTTCCAAAGCTCTACCCACAGCGTGAACAGATGCGGCGACCTGAAAACACACACATAGGCATCCACATGGAGAAAACAAAACCCTAATGCATGGGCCCCCACTGAAAAATAAAATGCATAGACTATGCATGAAAAATAAACCGCACGTGCCCCCACAAGGAAATAAAAAACACTTAGAGCAGTGGTTGTCAAACTTTTTGGGATCAAGGTGCCGTAGAGCATCAGAATTGTTTTCACGGCACCACTAGGACAAAGGTTTCTCATTGAGAAATTTAGAAAGAAATATTAAATGAAGTAAATTATGTTTATATTAGTGATGTGCACCGGAAATTTTTCGGGTTTTGTGTTTTGGTTTTGGATTCGGACGTGTTTTGGCAAAAACACGGATTCGGGTGTGTTTTGGATTCGGGTGTTTTTTTTACAAAAAACCCTCAAAAACAGCTTAAATCATAGAATTTGGGGGTCGTTTTGATCCCATAGTATTATTAACCTCAATAACCATAATTTCCACTCATTTCCAGTCTATTCTGAACACCTCACAATATTATTTTTAGTCCTAAAATTTGCACCGAGGTCACTGTATGACTAAGCTAAGCGACCCAAGTGGCCGGCACAAACACCTGGCCCATCTAGGAGTGGCACTGCAGTGTCAGACAGGATGGCACTTAAAAAAATTGTCCCCAAACAGCACATGATGCAGAGATAAAAAAAAAAAAAGAGGTGCAAGATGGAATTGTCCTTGGGCCCTCCCACCCACCCTTATGTTGTATAAACAGGGCATGAACACTTTAACAAACCCATCATTTCAGCGACAGAGTCTGCCACATGACTGTGACTGAAATGACTGGTTGGTTTGGGCCCCCACCAAAAAAGAAGCAATCAATCTCTCCTTGCACAAACTGGCTCTACAGAGGCAAGATGTCCACCTCCTCCTCATCATCCGATTGCTCACCCCTTTCACTGTGTACATCCCCCTCCTCACAGATTATTAATTCGTCCCCACTGGAATCCACCATCTCAGGTCCCTGTGTACTTTCTGGAGGCAATTGCTGGTGAATGTCTCCACGGAGGAATTGATTATAATTCATTTTGATGAACATCATCTTCTCCACATTTTCTGGAAGTAACCTCGTACGCCGATTGCTGACAAGGTGAGCGGCTGCACTAAACACTCTTTCGGAGTACACACTGGAGGGGGGGTAACTTAGGTAAAATAAAGCCAGTTTGTGCAAGGGCCTCCAAATTGCCTCTTTTTCCTGCCAGTATACGTACGGACTGTCTAACGTGCCTACTTGGATGCGGTCACTCATATAATCCTCCACCATTCTTTCAATGGTGACAGAATCATATGCAGTGACAGTAGACGACATGTCAGTAATCATTGGCAGGTCCTTCAGTCCGGACCAGATGTCAGGACTCACTCCAGACTGCCCTGCATCACTGCCAGCGGGTGGGCTCAGAATTCTTAGCCTTTTCCTCGCAGCCCCAGTTGCGGGAGAATGTGAAGGAGGAGCTGTTGACGGGTTACGTTCCGCTTGACTTGACAAGTGCCTCACCAGCAGATCTTTGCACCTCTGCACACTTGTGTCTGCCGGAAAGAGAGATACAACGTAGGCTTTAAACCTAGGATCGAGCATGGTGGCCAAAATGTAGTGCTCTGATTTCAACAGATTGACCACCTGTGAATCCTGGTTAAGCGTATTAAGGGCTCCATCCACAAGTCCCACATGCCTAGCGGAATCGCTCCATTTTAGCTCCTCCTTCAATGTCTCCTGCTGCTTCTGCAAAAGCCTGATGAGGGGAATGACCTGACTCAGGCTGGCAGTGTCTGAACTGACTTCACGTGTGGCAAGTTCAAAAGGTTGCAGAACCTGCACAACGTTGAAATCATTCTCCACTGTGCTTGAGTCAGGTGCATTCCCCCTCCTTTGCCTATATCGTAGGCAGATGTATAGGCTTGAATGGCCTTTTGCTGCTCCTCCATCCTCTGAAGCATATAGAGGGTTGAATTCCACCTCGTTACCACATCTTGCTTCAGATGATGGCGGGGCAGGTTCAGGAGTGTTTGCTGGTGCTCCAGTCTTTGGCACGCGGTGGCTGAATGCCAAAAATGGCCCGCAATTCTTCGGGCCACCGACAGCATCTCTTGCATGCCCCTGTTGTTTTTAAAAAAATTCTGCACCACCAAATTCAATGTATATGCAAAACATGGGACGTGCTGGAATTTGCCCACATGTAATGCATGCACAATATTGGTCGCGTTGTCCGATATCACAAATCCCCAGGAGAGTCCAATTGGGGTAAGCCATTCTGCGATGATGTTCCTCAGTTTCCGTAAGAGGTTGTCAGCTGTGTGCCTCTTATGGAAAGCGGTGATACAAAGCGTAGCCTGCCTTGGAACGAGTTGGCATTTGCGAGATGCTGCTACTGGTGCCACCGCTGCTGTTCTTGCTGCAGGAGGCAATACATCTACCCAGTGGGCTGTCACAGTGCCATATAGTCCTGAGTCTGCCCTGCTCCACTTGTCCACATGTCCGTCGTTAAGTGGACATTGGGTACAACTGCATTTTTTAGGACACTGGTGACTCTTTTTCTGAGTTCTGTGTACATTCTTGGTATCGCCTGCCTAGAGAAATGGAACCTAGATGGTATTTGGTACCGGGGACACAGTACCTCACTCAATTGTCTAATTCCCTGTGAATTAACGGTGGATACCGGACACACGTTTAACACCACCACAGCTGCCAAGGCCTGAGTTATCCGCTTTGCAGCAGGATGACTGCTGTGATATTTCATCCTCCTCGCAAAGGACTGTTGGACAGTCAATTGCTTACTGGAAGTAGTACAAGTGGTCTTCCTACTTCCCCTCTGGGATGACGATCGACTCCCAGCAGCAACAACAGCAGCACCAGCAGCAGTAGGCGTTACACTCAAGGATGTATTGGAGGAATCCCAGTCAGGAGAGGACTCGTCAGACTTGCCAGTGACATGGCCTGCAGGACTATTGGCTTTCCTGTCTTAGGAGGAAATTGACACTGAGGGAGTTGGTGGTGTGGTTTGCAGGAGCTTGGTTACAAGAGGAAGGGATTTAGTAGTCAGTGGACTGCTTCCACTGTCACCCAAAGTTTTTGAACTTGTCACTGACTTCTGATGAATGCAGTCCAGGTGACGTATAAGGGAGGATGTTCCTAGGTGGTTAACGTCCTTACCCCTACTTATTACAGCTTGACAAAGGCAACACACGGCTTGATACCTGTTGTCCGCATTTGTGTTGAAATAATTCCACACCGAAGAGCTGATTTTTTTTGTATTTTGACCAGGCATGTCAATGGCCATATTCGTCCCATGGACAACAGGTGTCTCCCCGGGTGCCTGACTTAAACAAACCACTGTCAGGTTCGGTTTTGCTTGTGTCCCCGGAGGGGGCGCTAGTGGGTCAGTGGAGGTAGGATAGAAGAAGTGAGGAGGCTGGATTGGGTTTCTGCGCATCAGCGCAATGGTGTTTTATTAACATAAAAGATCACAATATAAGGCAGCAGAATAACGTGCAGGAATAAACAATAAAGAGTATGCAATGGAAATGGTGCAGCTTGGAAGCTGAGAGTCTATGGAGGAAATGGTAATGATGGATAAGTTCACTGGTGTGAGAACCAGAATGGTTTAAAACGTGGAGCCAGCAGAGATGGTAATAAATATGTAGCAAACCTGGTAGCAGATGCAGGAGACTCAGGTGGAAGTTCACAGAGCAGTTCGTTAAGCTCAGGCAGCTAGCAAGCTGCTTCACAGGTGAGGTGATGGAATGCACCTGGAGAGAGTCTCTACTGCAGAGGCTGAAGCACACTGCGGTTGTAGTTAGGTGTGGAGCCAAATACAGATGCAGGGGTTGCTGATGCTTGTAGTTCCACGGAGATGTAGGAAGGTAACCAGGAACACGGAGGAACAGGTAGGTAACCAGGAACATGGAGGATCCAGGAAGGTAACCAGGAACACGGAGGAATCCAGGCACATGGGTCGCAGGAGTGACACAAAGTTCAGGACAACCACAGGCTCACCCTGCAGCTCCTGATATAACCCTGGTGTGCAGACATTGGTTGGAGTGGGAAAAGGAGGTGCGGCCAAGCTCCGGATTGGCCGCCGTACTCTGACCGATGGAGACTGTCATGGCGGCGCCCATGCCGCGGCCCGGCGGGAACACACGCCCGCTGTTACGGGAGCGTTCCTAGGCCCAGGATGACGTCTGGCGGCCGAGGAGCGGACGACAGCAGAACGTAGGGACCCCGGACGGAGTCCGCACCGACGGACAGATGTGGCTGTGGTGAGTCGATTCCTGACAACCACCTCATCATCAGAATCCTCCTTGTCAATTTCCTCCCCAGTGCCAGCAACACCCATATCCTCATCCTGGTGTACTTCAACAGTGACATCTTCAATTTGACTATCAGAAACTGAACTGCGGGTGCTCCTTCCAGCACTTGCAGGGGGCGTGCAAATGGTGGAAGGCGCAAGCTCTTCCCGTCCAGTTTTGGGAAGGTCAGGCATCGCAACCGACACAATTGGACTCTCCTTGGGGATTTGTGATTTAGAAGAACGCACAGTTTTTTGCTGTGCTTTTGCTAGCTTAAGTCTTTTCATTTTTCTAGCGAGAGGATGAGTGCTTCCATCCTCATGTAAATCTGAACCACTAGCCATGAACATAGGCCAGGGCCTCAGCTGTTCCTTGCCACTCCGTGTCGTAAATGGCATATTGGCAAGTTTACGCTTCTCCTCAGACGATTTTAATTTAGATTTTTGGGTCATCATTTTACTGAACTTTTGCTTTTTGGATTTTACATGCTCTCTACTATGACATTGGGACTTGGCTTTGGCAGACGACGTTGATGGCATTTCATCGTCTCTGCCATGACTAGTGGCAGCAGCTTCAGCAGTAGGTGGAAGTGGATCTTGATCTTTCCCTATTTTACCCTCCACATTTTTGTTCTCCATTTTTTAATGTGTGGTATTATATGCCAGTATCAATAGCAATGGCCTATTACTATATATACTGCGCACAACTGAAATGCACCACAGGTATAGAATGTAGATGGATAGTATACTTGATGACACAGAGGTAGGTACAGCAGTGGCCTTCCGTACCGTACTGCTATATATACTGGTGGTCACTGTGTCAGCAAACTGCAAAACTAAAATGCACCACAGGTATAGAATGTAGATGGATAGTATACTTGACGACACAGAGGTAGGTACAGCAGTGGCCTTCCGTACCGTACTGCTATATATACTGGTGGTCACTGTGTCAGCAAACTGCAAAACTAAAATGCACCACAGGTATAGAATGTAGATGGATAGTATACTTGACGACACAGAGGTAGGTACAGCAGTGGCCTTCCGTACCGTACTGCTATATATACTGGTGGTCACTGTGTCAGCAAACTGCAAAACTAAAATGCACCACAGGTATAGAATGTAGATGGATAGTATACTTGATGACACAGAGGTAGGTACAGCAGTGGCCTTCCGTACCGTACTGCTATATATACTGGTGGTCACTGTCAGCAAACTGCAAAACTAAAATGCACCACAGGTATAGAATGTAGATGGATAGTATACTTGACGACACAGAGGTAGGTACAGCAGTGGCCTTCCGTACCGTACTGCTATATATACTGGTGGTCACTGTGTCAGCAAACTGCAAAACTAAAATGCACCACAGGTATAGAATGTAGATGGATAGTATACTTGACGACACAGAGGTAGGTACAGCAGTGGCCTTCCGTACCGTACTGCTATATATACTGGTGGTCACTGTGTCAGCAAACTGCAAAACTAAAATGCACCACAGGTACAGAATGTAGATGGATAGTAAACTTGACAACACAGAGGTAGGTACAACAGTGGCCTTCCGTACCGTACTGCTATATATACTGGTGGTCACTGTGTCAGCAAACTGCAAAACTAAAATGCACCACAGGTATAGAATGTAGATGGATAGTATACTTGACGACACAGAGGTAGGTACATCAGTGGCCTTCCGTACCGTACTGCTATATATACTGGTGGTCACTGTGTCAGCAAACTGCAAAACTAAAATGCACCACAGGTATTGAATGTAGATGGATAGTATACTTGACGACACAGAGGTAGGTACAGCAGTGGCCTTCCGTACCGTACTGCTATATATACTGGTGGTCACTGTGTCAGCAAACTGCACAACTGAAATGCACCACAGGTATAGAATCTAGATGGATAGTATACTTGACGACACAGAGGTAGGTACAGCAGTGGCCTTCCGTACCGTACTGCTATATATACTGGTGGTCACTGTGTCAGCAAACTGCAAAACTAAAATGCACCACAGGTATAGAATGTAGATGGATAGTATACTTGACGACACAGAGGTAGGTACAGCAGTGGCCTTCCGTACCGTACTGCTCTATATACTGGTGGTCACTGTGTCAGCAAACTGCAAAACTAAAATTCACCACAGGTATAGAATGTAGATGGATAGTATACTTGACAACACAGAGGTAGGTACAGCAGTGGCCTTCCTTACCGTACTGCTGTATATACTGGTGGTCACTGTGTCAGCAAACTGCAAAACTAAAATGCACCACAGGTATAGAATGTAGATGGATAGTATACTTGACGACACAGAGGTAGGTACAGCAGTGGCCTTCCGTACCGTACTGCTATATATACTGGTGGTCACTGTGTCAGCAAACTGCAAAACTAAAATGCACCACAGGTATAGAATGTAGTTGGATAGTATACTTGACGACACAGAGGTAGGTACAGCAGTGGCCTTCCGTACCGTACTGCTAAATATACTGGTTTTCACTGTGTCAGCAAACTGCAAAACTAAAATGCACCACAGGTATAGAATGTAGATGGATAGTATACTTGACGACACAGAGGTAGGTACAGCAGTGGCCTTCCGTACCGTACTGCTATATATACTGGTGGTCACTGTGTCAGCATACTGCAAAACTAAAATGCACCACAGGTATAGAATGTAGATGGATATTATACTTGACGACACAGAGGTAGGTACAGCAGTGGCCTTCCGTACCGTACTGCTATATATACTTGTGGTCACTGTGTCAGCAAACTGCAAAACTAAAATGCACCACAGGTATAGAATGTAGATGGATAGTATACTTGATGACACAGAGGTAGGTACAGCAGTGGCCTTCTGTACCGTACTGCTATATATACTGGTGGTCACTGTGTCAGCAAACTGCAAAACTAAAATGCACCACAGGTATAGAATGTAGATGGATAGTATACTTGACGACACAGAGGTAGGTACAGCAGTGGCCTTCCGTACCATACTGCTATATATACTGGTGGTCACTGTGCCAGCAAACTGCACAACTGAAATGCACCACAGGTATAGAATCTAGATGGATAGTATACTTGACGACACAGAGGTAGGTACAGCAGTGGCCTTCCGTACTGTACTGCTATATATACTGGAGGTCACTGTGTCAGCAAACTGTAAAACTAAAATGCACCACAGGTATAGAATGTAGATGGATAGTATACTTGACGACACAGAGGTAGGTACAGCAGTGGCCTTCCGTACCGTACTGCTATATATACTGGTGGTCACTGTCAGCAAACTGCAAAACTAAAATGCACCACAGGTATAGAATGTAGATGGATAGTATACTTGACGACACAGAGGTAGGTACAGCAGTGGCCTTCCGTACCGTACTGCTATATATACTGGTGGTCACTGTGTCAGCAAACTGCACAACTGAAATGCACCACAGGTATAGAATGTAGATGGATAGTATACTTGACGACACAGAGGTAGGTACAGCAGTGGCCTTCCATACCGTACTGCTATATATACTGGTGGTCACTGTGTCAGCAAACTGCAAAACTAAAATGCACCACAGGTATGGAATGTAGATGGATAGTATACTTGATGACACAGAGGTAGGTACAGCAGTGGCCTTCCGTACCGTACTGCTATATATACTGGTGGTCACTGTGTCAGCAAACTGCAAAACTAAAATGCACCACAGGTATAGAATGTAGATGGATAGTATACTTGACGACACAGAGGTAGGTAAAGCAGTGGCCTTCCGTACCGTACTGCTATATATACTGGTGGTCACTGTGTCAGCAAACTGCAAAACTAAAATGCACCATGGGTATAGAATGTAGATGGATAGTATACTTGACGACACAGAGGTAGGTACAGCAGTGGCCTTCCGTACCGTACTGCTATATATACTGGTGGTCACTGTGTCAGCAAACTGCAAAACTAAAATGCACCACAGGTATAGAATGTAGATGGATAGTATACTTGACGACACAGAGGTAGGTACAGCAGTGGCCTTCCGTACCGTACTGCTATATATACTGGTGGTCTCTGTGTCAGCAAACTGCACAACTGAAATGCACCACAGGTATAGAATCTAGATGGATAGTATACTTGACGACACAGAGGTAGGTACAGCAGTGGCCTTCCGTACCGTACTGCTATATATACTGGTGGTCACTGTGTCAGCAAACTGCAAAACTAAAATGCACCACAGGTATAGAATGTAGATGGATAGTATACTTGACGACACAGAGGTAGGTACAGCAGTGGCCTTCCTTACCGTACTGCTATATATACTGGTGGTCACTGTGTCAGCAAACTGCAAAACTAAAATGCACCATGGGTATAGAATGTAGATGGATAGTATACTTGACGACACAGAGGTAGGTACAGCAGTGGCCTTCCGTACCGTACTGCTATATATACTGGTGGTCACTGTGTCAGCAAACTGCAAAACTAAAATGCACCACAGGTATAGAATGTAGATGGATAGTATACTTGATGACACAGAGGTAGGTACAGCAGTGGCCTTCCGTACCGTACTGCTATATATACTGGTGGTCACTGTCAGCAAACTGCAAAACTAAAATGCACCACAGGTATAGAATGTAGATGGATAGTATACTTGACGACACAGAGGTAGGTACAGCAGTGGCCTTCCGTACCGTACTGCTATATATACTCGTGGTCACTGTGTCAGCAAACTGCAAAACTAAAATGCACCACAGGTATAGAATGTAGATGGATAGTATACTTGACGACACAGAGGTAGGTACAGCAGTGGCCTTCCGTACCGTACTGCTATATATACTGGTGGTCACTGTGTCAGCAAACTGCAAAACTAAAATGCACCACAGGTATAGAATGTAGATGGATAGTATACTTGACGACACAGAGGTAGGTACAGCAGTGGCCTTCCGTACCGTACTGCTATATATACTGGTGGTCACTGTGTCAGCAAACTGCAAAACTAAAATGCACCACAGGTATAGAATGTAGATGGATAGTATACTTGATGACACAGAGGTAGGTACAGCAGTGGCCTTCCGTACCGTACTGCTATATATACTGGTGGTCACTGTCAGCAAACTGCAAAACTAAAATGCACCACAGGTATAGAATGTAGATGGATAGTATACTTGACGACACAGAGGTAGGTACAGCAGTGGCCTTCCGTACCGTACTGCTATATATACTGGTGGTCACTGTGTCAGCAAACTGCAAAACTAAAATGCACCACAGGTATAGAATGTAGATGGATAGTATACTTGACGACACAGAGGTAGGTACAGCAGTGGCCTTCCGTACCGTACTGCTATATATACTGGTGGTCACTGTGTCAGCAAACTGCAAAACTAAAATGCACCACAGGTACAGAATGTAGATGGATAGTAAACTTGAGGACACAGAGGTAAGTACAGCAGTGGCCTTCCGTACCGTACTGCTATATATACTGGTGGTCACTGTGTCAGCAAACTGCAAAACTAAAATGCACCACAGGTATAGAATGTAGATGGATAGTATACTTGACGACACAGAGGTAGGTACATCAGTGGCCTTCCGTACCGTACTGCTATATATACTGGTGGTCACTGTGTCAGCAAACTGCAAAACTAAAATGCACCACAGGTATTGAATGTAGATGGATAGTATACTTGACGACACAGAGGTAGGTACAGCAGTGGCCTTCCGTACCGTACTGCTATATATACTGGTGGTCACTGTGTCAGCAAACTGCACAACTGAAATGCACCACAGGTATAGAATCTAAACGGATAGTATACTTGACGACACAGAGGTAGGTACAGCAGTGGCCTTCCGTACCGTACTGCTATATATACTGGTGGTCACTGTGTCAGCAAACTGCAAAACTAAAATGCACCACAGGTATAGAATGTAGATGGATAGTATACTTGACGACACAGTGGTAGGTACAGCAGTGGCCTTCCGTACCGTACTGCTATATATACTGGTGGTCACTGTGTCAGCAAACTGCAAAACTAAAATGCACCACAGGTATAGAATGTAGATGGATAGTATACTTGACGACACAGAGGTAGGTACAGCAGTGGCCTTCCGTACCGTACTGCTATATATACTGGTGGTCACTGTGTCAGCAAACTGCACAACTGAAATGCACCACAGGTATAGAATCTAGATGGATAGTATACTTGACGACACAGAGGTAGGTACAGCAGTGGCCTTCCGTACCGTACTGCTAAATATACTGGTTTTCACTGTGTCAGCAAACTGCAAAACTAAAATGCACCACAGGTATAGAATGTAGATGGATAGTATACTTGACGACACAGAGGTAGGTACAGCAGTGGCCTTCCGTACCGTACTGCTATATATACTTGTGGTCACTGTGTCAGCAAACTGCAAAACTAAAATGCACCACAGGTATAGAATGTAGATGGATAGTATACTTGATGACACAGAGGTAGGTACAGCAGTGGCCTTCTGTACCGTACTGCTATATATACTGGTGGTCACTGTGTCAGCAAACTGCAAAACTAAAATGCACCACAGGTATAGAATGTAGATGGATAGTATACTTGACGACACAGAGGTAGGTACAGCAGTGGCCTTCCGTACCATACTGCTATATATACTGGTGGTCACTGTGTCAGCAAACTGCACAACTGAAATGCACCACAGGTATAGAATCTAGATGGATAGTATACTTGACGACACAGAGGTAGGTACAGCAGTGGCCTTCCGTACTGTACTGCTATATATACTGGTGGTCACTGTGTCAGCAAACTGTAAAACTAAAATGCACCACAGGTATAGAATGTAGATGGATAGTATACTTGACGACACAGAGGTAGGTACAGCAGTGGCCTTCCGTACCGTACTGCTATATATACTGGTGGTCACTGTGTCAGCAAACTGCAAAACTAAAATGCACCACAGGTATAGAATGTAGATGGATAGTATACTTGACGACACAGAGGTAGGTACAGCAGTGGCCTTCCGTACCGTACTGCTATATATACTGGTGGTCACTGTGTCAGCAAACTGCACAACTGAAATGCACCACAGGTATAGAATGTAGATGGATAGTATACTTGACGACACAGAGGTAGGTACAGCAGTGGCCTTCCATACCGTACTGCTATATATACTGGTGGTCACTGTGTCAGCAAACTGCAAAACTAAAATGCACCACAGGTATGGAATGTAGATGGATAGTATACTTGACGACACAGAGGTAGGTACAGCAGTGGCCTTCCGTACCGTACTGCTATATATACTGGTGGTCACTGTGTCAGCAAACTGCAAAACTAAAATGCACCACAGGTATAGAATGTAGATGGATAGTATACTTGACGACACAGAGGTAGGTAAAGCAGTGGCCTTCCGTACCGTACTGCTATATATACTGGTGGTCACTGTGTCAGCAAACTGCAAAACTAAAATGCACCAAGGGTATAGAATGTAGATGGATAGTATACTTGACGACACAGAGGTAGGTACAGCAGTGGCCTTCCGTACCGTACTGCTATATATACTGGTGGTCACTGTTTCAGCAAACTGCAAAACTAAAATGCACCACAGGTATAGAATGTAGATGGATAGTATACTTGACGACACAGAGGTAGGTACAGCAGTGGCCTTCCGTACCGTACTGCTATATATACTGGTGGTCACTGTGTCAGCAAACTGCACAACTGAAATGCACCACAGGTATAGAATCTAGATGGATAGTATACTTGACGACACAGAGGTAGGTACAGCAGTGGCCTTCCGTACCGTACTGCTATATATACTGGTGGTCACTGTGTCAGCAAACTGCAAAACTAAAATGCACCACAGGTATAGAATGTAGATGGATAGTATACTTGACGACACAGAGGTAGGTACAGCAGTGGCCTTCCTTACCGTACTGCTATATATACTGGTGGTCACTGTGTCAGCAAACTGCAAAACTAAAATGCACCATGGGTATAGAATGTAGATGGATAGTATACTTGACGACACAGAGGTAGGTACAGCAGTGGCCTTCCGTACCGTACTGCTATATATACTGGTGGTCACTGTGTCAGCAAACTGCAAAACTAAAATGCACCACAGGTATAGAATGTAGATGGATAGTATACTTGACGACACAGAGGTAGGTACAGCAGTGGCCTTCCGTACCGTACTGCTATATATACTGGTGGTCACTGTGTCAGCAAACTGCACAACTGAAATGCACCACAGGTATAGAATGTAGATGGATAGTATACTTGACGACACAGAGGTAGGTACAGCAGTGGCCTTCCGTACCGTACTGCTATATATACTGGTGGTCACTGTGTCAGCAAACTGCAAAACTAAAATGCACCACAGGTATAGAATCTAGATGGATAGTATACTTGACGACACAGAGGTAGGTACAGCAGTGGCCTTCCGTACCGTACTGCTATATATACTGGTGGTCACTGTGTCAGCAAACTGCACAACTGAAATGCACCACAGGTATAGAATCTAGATGGATAGTATACTTGACGACACAGAGGTAGGTACAGCAGTGGCCTTCCGTACCGGACTGCTATATATACTGGTGGTCACTGTGTCAGCAAACTGCAAAACTAAAATGCACCACAGGTATAGAATGTAGATGGATAGTATACTTGACGACACAGAGGTAGGTACAGCAGTGGCTTTCTGTACCGTACTGCTATATATACTGGTGGTCACTGTGTCAGCAAACTGCAAAACTAAAATGCACCACAGGTATAGAATGTAGATGGATAGTATACTTGACGACACAGAGGTAGGTACAGCAGTGGCCTTCCGTACCGTACTGCTATATATACTGGTGGTCACTGTGTCAGCAAACTGCACAACTGAAATGCACCACAGGTATAGAATGTAGATGGATAGTATACTTGACGACACAGAGGTAGGTACAGCAGTGGCCTTCCATACCGTACTGCTATATATACTCGTGGTCACTGTGTCAGCAAACTGCAAAACTAAAATGCACCACAGGTATAGAATGTAGATGGATAGTATACTTGACGACACAGAGGTAGGTACAGCAGTGGCCTTCCGTACCGTACTGCTATATATACTGGTGGTCACTGTGTCAGCAAACTACAAAACTAAAATGCACCACAGGTATAGAATGTAGATGGATAGTATACTTGACGACACAGAGGTAGGTACAGCAGTGGCCTTCCGTACCGTACTGCTATATATACTGGTGGTCACTGTGTCAGCAAACTGCACAACTGAAATGCACCACAGGTATAGAATCAAGATGGATAGTATACTTGACGACACAGAGGTAGGTACAGCAGTGGCCTTCCTTACCGTACTGCTATATATACTGGTGGTCACTGTGTCAGCAAACTGCAAAACTAAAATGCACCATGGGTATAGAATGCAGATGGATAGTATACTTGATGACACAGAGGTAGGTACAGCAGTGGCCTTCCGTACCGTACTGCTATATATACTGGTGGTCACTGTGTCAGCAAACTGCAAAACTAAAATGCACCACAGGTATAGAATCTAGATGGATAGTATACTTGACGACACAGAGGTAGGTACAGCAGTGGCCTTCCGTACCGTACTGCTATATATACTGGTGGTCACTGTGTCAGCAAACTGCACAACTGAAATGCACCACAGGTATAGAATCTAGACGGATAGTATACTTGACGACACAGAGGTAGGTACAGCAGTGGCCTTCCGTACCGGACTGCTATATATACTGGTGGTCACTGTGTCAGCAAACTGCAAAACTAAAATGCACCACAGGTATAGAATGTAGATGGATAGTATACTTGACGACACAGAGGTAGGTACAGCAGTGGCTTTCTGTACCGTACTGCTATATATACTGGTGGTCACTGTGTCAGCAAACTGCAAAACTAAAATGCACCACAGGTATAGAATGTAGATGGGTAGTATACTTGACGACACAGAGGTAGGTACAGCAGTGGCCTTCCGTACCGTACTGCTATATATACTGGTGGTCACTGTGTCAGCAAACTGCACAACTGAAATGCACCACAGGTATAGAATGTAGATGGATAGTATACTTGACGACACAGAGGTAGGTACAGCAGTGGCCTTCCGTACCATACTGCTATATATACTGGTGGTCACTGTGTCAGCAAACTGCAAAACTAAAATGCACCACAGGTATAGAATGTAGATGGATAGTATACTTGATGACACAGAGGTAGGTACAGCAGTGGCCTTCCGTACCGTACTGCTATATATACTGGTGGTCACTGTGTCAGCAAACTGCAAATCTAAAATGCACCACAGGTATGGAATGTAGATGGATAGTATACTTGACGACACAGAGGTAG